>NW_025932899.1:55270-197342 GCF_000764305.2 Hyalella azteca
TCTGTTATGGTGGCCTCACTCTGTTATGGTGGCCTCACTCTGTTATGGTGGCCTCACTCTGTTATGGTGGGCCTCACTCTGTTATGGTGGCCTCACTCTGTTATGGTGGCCTCACTCTGTTATGGTGGGCCTCACTCTGTTATAGTGAGCCTCACTCTGTTATGGTGGCCTTACTCTGGATGCTCTGCTTTATTCATCTCACTCTACTGCTGCTTCATCACACTCACTCTGCCTTGGTGAGCATGAGTGTGATTCACTCTAGCTCATTCTGCTCTGTCTGGTTCACAATCCATGAGAGAAAAAGATCTTTTGGTGAACCAAACGTGCTCCACTCTGCACAATGTGGACCAGGTTCTTATAGCAAACCCCACTTAATTGTTACAGTCTGCCCATTGTGAACCGGATAGCGTCTTCTGCATAACATTTTCCTACTCAAAGTCTCTTGTCTGCAAATAGAAGTTTAACTTCAAACGAACTGTTGATCCAAGTTAAATATAATTTATCTTTCAAGAAGTCATACTTAATAAATATAAATACCCGAATTAGTCGCAGAATTAATTCTAATAAATATTACTTTAATTATAATAAATATTTCTGTTGAGTCTATTTTATCAGGCATCGATTAGGTGCGATATCGCAATGCTCATCCGATGATGTTTGTCACGCAGGCGTTCGTCACTGGAGCCTGTATGCGTAAGCTGTGTTCGTGCCGTGAATACAAACACTTGCTTGTATACCCACGCTCCACACGAATGAATCATGTGAACGTCATTCGTCGTCATAACCTGACTCCACGAAATTCCGGTATTCGTGACGAACCTACTAAAGCTTGAGGCGGAGGACATCCGCAAGTTTCTGCTTACATGAGTTTACTTTAATCATTATTAGCATATTGTTTACCCTTTCAATTAATAAATAAATAATATAATATAAAATATTATATTGTAATAATATTGCGAGTATAATGAGAATGTATTAGGTGTATGGGGAAAATGGAAGACATGTTCGAGATGATGCTGATTGCTGATCAGGTCACAAATCATATTAAATAATAATCATGATGTGAGGTTTTTTTGAGAAAATTTATAACCAATTTTTTCGGATTTTTTTCGTACCAGCAACGCATTAGAAAATGAAAATATTATCCATGTGACTTTTTGTAATTAGAAAATCTTTTGCTATATGAAAATGCCATCCTAAATAATCATCGTAATCCCTATTTTAAAATTTCGAACATCATTTTTCGTCGGACATCATATTTATTATTTGCCAATATATTCAGGCAGTGATGTGCTCACACAAACTTATTGTGTAGAGACGGCACAAACAGTATGAATAACTGTACTAGTAACAAATATTAAAATAATTACTGCAGTATAAATATTAAGAGAATACAGGGAAAGTAAACATATGTTATGTAATTAACAGTATTTATTTCGCATTCTTTACAAGGAAAATGACTTCATTGTTTGATGTCTTAGGATACGCTTTTGTACAAAAGGTTATGACTTCATTACAACAAATATGTTTTACAATTTAATCTATCTTTGCATTTACATGTTGGGTAAACAAAGTGAATATATTGTCATCTTAATTTAAAGGATTTAATCAAAGTGAAAAGAATTGATAACCTAAAAATTTTTGATTTTATAAAGTTGTATTAAATGAATGACAAAATTTCCGACACTAAAGCTCATTAATAATTGTTTTTCGAATAAATAATATGTAATTTTTCGTAGAATTTTGCATAAAAATATTGTATCTGAGATTGAAAAAAAAAATAAATCCAAAATATATTGCTCTATTTGGTCCTCATTCGATTGAAATAAATTCAAGGCTCAACTTTAATTTGATGATTTTTCATCGGTTTCGCTATTTCGAACAGTTCTTTAAAATAAAAGTTAAGGCTAAGCTAGCATCCTTTTATTTCGACACCACTTGAATATAAAGTTCAAATAACCACTCGCTTACTTAAGAAAAATCGTCGCCATGAAATGTTATGCCAGATTGATTTTTTCCATTTAACTTATGGGACGTAAGTGAACTTTACGTAAATTTTTTTATTAATATCGGAAAGAATGGCAGCAAATTTAAATCTGATGATTAAAAATATTTTTTTGATATAATGGTAGAATGAAATATATTTCAGTTATGCACGCAACAAATTCACCGTTAATAATCAATTGTAATTCTCTAGTTTTTGGATGGAAAAAATTGTAAATAAAGACACATCATAATTGAAATTTTAAATTTAAAGCATTTCATTAAATTCTGACTGCGGTGTCGGTACTCGACTTTTTAATTATATGTAATACTCCATAGTATTTCAATATTAATGATATTGCAAGGATGATATTGAGAGCTTTTTAATGTCTATTTCCATGATAGTGGATTACTTTAAAAAACAAATATAAAATAAAAACAAATCCCACCAAATGTGGGATTTGTACACATTTAATGAAAAATGGCCGTGTATGAGCGACTCATAATCTAACTTTAATATGGAACACCGTCTGCCAAACTACAAAATGATCGATTTCTGCCATTTGTAAACATATATTGACACGCAATTCTAATACTACAGCGCTATGGTAAATGTAATCTCAGATAAGAAAGGAGTCTACGCTTCTTAATCTAAGCTTAATATTGGACAACTTTATTGTTCTGGTATTTTACAAACTACATGTATTGATGACATTGGCTATCCGCTAGTAACATTTGCTAACCTTGACACACAGACTTTTTTCCGTCACAAAATTTATCATGAAGAGTTTTGAAAAAATGCCTGATGCATAAGTAATTGTCTTACAATGATGAAAATGAACAACTGTTACTTCAATTCGGAAATGAGTTAATCTGTAACAAGTGAATAGATAAGAAGTGAAATTCAGTCGAATTAAATAAATCATTATACATTTGCAAACAAGTAATATTTAAGTTTTACTTTTACATTGACGAATGTATATTTCAGTAGAAGAAAAAAGGGTAATTAGTGACGATATACTAAGGTGGTGAATTTAATACTAAATAAATCTCTGACTCGTCTATAATGAGTCGTTATTTGTGAATCCAGCGTCGGTGATGGCATGGAAAGACTTGTTTATCTCTTCTTCGTCCTCTTCATCTTCGTCCAAGTCATCAACGACACTGTCGTCGTTTCCTTGATCAGTCACCTTGTACACAAAAGACCTTATTTCATCGCTTAAGAATTTGACAGGAGTTTCGTTGACATTATTGACATCAGGAATATCTGGACCGCCTTCCTCGTGATGCTTCAGATGCCGATCCAAGTTAGTCTGTTGTCCGAAAGACCGAGAACACAAAGGGCATCGGAAAGGTCTCTCTTTGTTGTGGATGTTTCTGACATGGCGCTGAAGGTTACTCGAAATACTGAAGGATCGCTCGCAATGCTTGCATTTGTAAGGCTGTTCGCCGGTGTGAGTGCGAAGATGTCGCGTGAGGTTAGCAGATCGCGGGAAGACTTTGCCACAGAATTTGCAGGAGTACCGGTCTTTGGGACGGGGTATATGCGCGGGCATGAGGTCGTAAGTTCGAGACAAATCAGGATACGGTCGAGATGATGCGGTCATTTGTGCTTTAAAAAGATCCAGGTTTGGGCTGCGGCCCAAGCCCAATCCTAAGCCTCCCATTCCGCTCATAGCAGAGGCCGAAAAAAACGGCATCAGTGGATATGAACGAGGCGAGGCCGACGGTGGTAATAAATGCGCCCGTTCCTGGTTGTTACGCTCAAAATTACGACACATGTCGAAGATGTAGTTAGGATGCAAAGGTCTGGGGTACGCCAGATTAAATTTGGTCGGCGTGTCTACAAGAGACGTAGGCGGTGCAGGCAAAGTAGGGGGAGTCTTTGGTGTTGGTTCCTTCAGAAGGTCACTGATGCTCCATAAGGGATGGCCACTGCGGTGTTCGAAGTTACGAGGCTGAGGGTTCTCCTTTACAGGAGATTTATCTTTGGATATATCAGACTGAGAAGATGATGATGCAATTTTGTTATTAGAAATCAAATCCATTTCTTCTCGTCGCACTGTGAGGTCTAGGGGAGTTGACTCTTTTCTCCCGCCAGGCAGTTTTGGTTTCGGCTCAAATTCGTTGGAATTTGGAGACGGACTTAAACGCCTAGGTGATGTCATCATAGAATCTTCTACGTCACTTTGTGTTTTGCTTTGGTCCATGGAGTCTTCGGATTCATGTGTAGATTCTTTGCCAGGCGAAGGCGATTCTTGCTGAGAGGAGAAAAGTGGTGATCTTGACCTCGCGCGTGATGACGCTTCATCATCCAATGTCTGCACGTCACCACATCTACTCTGTTCTAACGTTAATGATGATTCAATCCTGGGCCCAGCACCTCGAAATTCTCTATCTGATTCCTCTCCCAAAGATATTCCTGAATCATGTTGGTCGTGCATTTCTCGTTTGTGCCTCCTGGTGTTGCCATGGAGCGGGAGAAACATGGAAGGAGTTATGAGAGGATGCTGAGGACCACCGACTAAAGAAGGGAAATTTGAAAACATTGGATAATTCCCTAGAATAGATTGATGGAGCAGAGGGATTGGTGGTCTGGGATACATCGCAAGAGAGCTTGGAGGCGAAACCTGCAAAGATCGCATGCCGTAATTGGATGGAGGTAATTTATTAAATTCATTCATAGGAGCGAGGCCCGCTTGCATTGGTGTAGTCGGTGCGGTATCACAGAACCTTTTGTGTTTGCTCAAATGCGTTGAGTTTGGGAAAGTCTGATTACATTTACTGCATTTCACTTGCTGTCTGCAATCAGCGTGCATTCGTTTGTGACGACACAAGTTGCTAAACTGTGTGTACGCTTTGAAGCAAGATTCGCACACGTATGGTTTCACAGATGAATGGATGTGCGTGTGTTGCTTCAACCCGGAACTCGTGGCGAATGTTTTGCCACATTCAGCACACGCATATGCTCTGGCACCAACATGTTGGGTTCGAATGTGTTTTTGTAGCACTGAAGAATCTGTGAAAACTCGGGAGCAGTTCTCGCAAGGGTAGCGCTTAAATTCGCCGTGAATGATATTATGTTGGATGAGGCTTGGCCGCCATGCGAAAGCCCTGGGGCAATATTTACATCTGTGCTGATTTGCTGGGAAACCGTGGGATGCAATGAGATGCTCATCCAACCTGCATATGCGGGGAGAAAGAAAACTGCGATTAGTCACTGAATGTAAATTTAAAGTGCATTTTCAGTTGCATTTGACTAATTCTACATTAATTTTTTTTCTATCGCAGAAATTTTTGAAATTATTGCAGCACACTCAAAAGTTCAGGATAATTTTCTGTTTAGAATCTTAAACCTACTTTGTTTTCTCATAAATTTGAGGCAGTTGTTGCTCTATGTCATTCCAGCTCCTTTCTCATTACCTGAACGTCGTATGTATGGAAGTTCAATTTAAACATAATTAAGTTAAGAATCGCAACTCACGAATCGTAATCTTTGAAGTTTTTATCGCACTGCAGACAGCGATGGCTGATGCCGTTATCGTCCACATCGTCCTCTGCCAGCTCGCTGTCGCACGCCCCGCCTGCCGCGTTCGTGGTCACTTCGTTGCGGTGATCCGAAGACTCTTCTTCCGAAACATCATCATCAGCTATGGATAGAAACAAATGCGATCTTTGTCCTAACCGTCAGCTACGAAGCCTCATCGTCAGCTACGAAGCCTCATCGTCAGTTACGAATGTCGACAGATGCGATCTTCTACCTCATCGTCAGCTCCGGATAGAAACAAATGCAATCTTTGCCCTAATCGTCAGCTATGAATGCAAACAACTGCTATTTTTAACCTCATCTTCAGCTGCAAATGTAAACAAGAGCAATCTTCTACCTCATCGTTAGCTACAAATGTAAACAGAAGCAATCTATTACCTCATCGTCAACTACGAAACCTCATCGTCAGCTACGAATATAAACAGATGCAATCTTCTACCTCATCGTCAACTACGAAACCTCATCGTCAGCTACGAATATAAACAGATGCAATCTTCTACCTCATCGTCAGCTACGAAACCTCATCGCCAGCTACGAATTTAAACAGAAGCTATGCAACGGTAATTAAGACAAATTACCATAGCGTTGAAATTATTTTATGCAGCTTTTGATAGGTAATGATGCCCGAGTGTGGATGAAATCGCGATTTTCAGTTACTTTGCAGAGTAAATGCAGGCACCCATATCATTCTGCGAGTTTTTTTATAAATATTCGTGAAATACTAATATATTTGAATAATATGAATTCGTAAAGAATTTTTTTTCTTTTGCAGCCCTGTTTGGCGAAAGATTGATTGTAATTTTTGCACGATCTTTGAAAAAAATTCAAATTGCACTGTAAAATTGCACTAGTACCATTACTGATATTATTATTATTATTATTATTATTTTAATGAAAGCCTAAAAATATGAAGTATAAAGCCGAAGTAAAACAATTGAATAAAAAATTGCTATGTTATGATTAACTGATCTAATTAGTCTTGTAAGGAACAGGAACGCTCTATAAATGTTAAAGATTAATTTCAAGCGAATTCATTATCTCTCGATAAAATTTGAAGCATTATTTTAAAAAAATCCTAGAAAGCTTTTAACGCCACAATTCTTTAAAAGTAGGAAACACCTCACTTGAAATACCTGATCATAGATTTTTTATCAAAGTCCAAACATCAATAAATAAGAAACAAAATATCATTATATAAACAAAAATACTAAATTAATAAAACAACAACCAAACATCTCAAAATTAATTTCCAGACATCAAATAAAATAAATTATTTGATGTCGTTAATTATCTGATTGTTATTTCATCAAAGTATAAATTGTTACTTTGTAAAGATCTCATTATAAACAAAGAGGTTCGTAAAAGTATTATATTATCCGGTGCAGAGGGCCGGAGATCTCACCGGTGTAGGAGGTATCGAGATCGACGACTGTCTTGCGTGCCAGCAGCAGCTCCTCGCCCGGTGCGATGTCACGCGACGCTTCGTAGAATATCTGGACGCACAAACCCGGTCATGACGAGAACTATATTGGTTGCTTGGAGGATAGTGGTGGGTAGTGGAGGATAGTGGTGAGTGGAGGAGGACAGTGTTGGGTGGTGGAGGATAGTGGTGAGTGGTGAACGATAGTGTTGGGTGGGGGAGGATAGTGGTGGGTGGTGGAGGATAGTGGTGAGAGGGGGAGGATAGTGGTGAGTGGTGGAGGATAGTGGTGAAGGATAGTGGTGGGTGGTGGAGGATAGTGGTGAGTGGAGGAGGACAGTGGTGGGTGGTGGAGGATAGTGGTGAGTGGTGAACGATAGTGTTGGGTGGTGGAGGATAGTGGTGAGTGGAGGAGGATAGTGGTGGGTGGTGGAGGATAGTGGTGACTTGTGAACGATAGTGTTGGGTGGGGGAGGATAGTGGTGGGTGGTGGAGGATAGTGGTGAGTGGTGAACGATAGTGTTGGGTGGTGGAGGATAGTGGTGGGTGGAGGAGGATAGTGGTGGAGGATAGTGGTGAGTGGAGGAGGATAGTGGTGAAGGATAGCGGTGAAGGATAGTGGTGGAGGATAGGGGTGGGTGGTGGAGGGTAGTGGTGAAGGATAGTGGTGAAGGATAGTGGTGAAGGATAGTGGTGAAGGATATTGGTGAAGGATAGTGGTAGAGGATAGTGTGAATGGTGGAGGATAGTGTTGGGTGGTGGAGGATAATGGTGGGTGGTGGAGGATAGTGGTGAGTGGTGAACGATAGTGTTGGGTGGTGGAGGATAGTGGTGGGTGATGGAGGATAGTGGTGAGTGGTGAAGGATAGTGGTGGGTGATGCAGGATAGTGGTGAGTGGTGGAGGATAGTGGTGGAAGATAGTTGTGGGTGATGGAGGATAGTGGTGAGTGGTGGAGGATAGTGGTGAGTGGTGGAGGATAGTGGTAAGTGGTGGAGGATAGTGGTGGGTGGTGGTGGATGGTGGTGAGTGGTGGAGGATAGTGGTGGGTGGTGGAGGATAGTGGTGGGTGGTGCAGGATAGTGGTGAGTGGTGGAGGATAGTGGTGGAGGATAGTGGTGAGTGGAGGAGGATAGTGGTGGGTGGTGGAGGATAGTGGTGAATGGTGAAGGATAGTGGTGGGTGATGCAGGATAGTGGTGAGTGGTGGAGGATAGTGGTGGAGGATAGTGGTGAATGGTGAAGGATAGTGGTGGGTGATGCAGGATAGTGATGAGTGGTGGAGGATAGTGGTGGGTGGTGGTGGATGGTGGTGAGTGGTGGAGGATAGTGGTGAGTGGTGGAGGATAGTGGTGAGTGGTGGAGGATAGTGGCGAGTGGTGGAGGATAGTGGTGGGTGGTGCAGGAGAGTGGTGAGTGGTGGAAGATAGTGGTGGAGGATAGTTGTGGGTGGTGGAGGATGATGGTGAGTGGTGGAGGATAGTGGTGAGTGGTGAAGGATAGTGGTGGGTGGTGGGTGATGCAGGATAGTGGTGCGTGGTGGAGGATAGTGGTGGATGATAGTTGAGGGTGGTGGAGGAGAGTGGTGAGTGGTGGAGGATAGTGGTGGGTGGTGAAGGATAGTGGTGAGTGGTGGAGGATAGTGGTGGGTGGTGGAGGATAATGGTGAATGGTGGAGGATAGTGATGAGTGGTGGAGGATAGTGGAGAGTGGTGGAGGATAGTGGTGAGTGGTGGAGGATAGTGATGAGTGTTGGAGGATAGTGGTGAGTGGTAAAAGATGGTGGTGAGTGGTGGAGGATAGTGGTGAGTGGTGGAGGATAGTGGTGAGTGGTGGAGGATAGTGATGGAGGATAGTGGTGAGTGGGGGAGGATAGTGGGGAGTGATGGAGGATAGTGGTGAGTGGTGGAGGATGGTGGTGAGTGGGGGAGGAATGGGGGGAGTGGTGGAGGATAGTGGTGTGTGGTGGAGGATAGTGATGAGTGGTGGAGGATAGTGGTGAGTGGTAAAAGATGGTGGTGAGTGGTGGAGGATAGTGGTGAGTGGTGGAGGATAGTGGTGAGTGACAGATAGAGGTGAGTGATGGAGGATAGTGGTGGGTGGTGGAGCATAGTGATGATGTTGGAGGATAGTGGCGGGGATGGTGAGTGGTGAAGGATAGTAATAGTGTTAATGAGTGGTGGAGAACATTGGTGGTGTTAGTGAGTGGTGGTATTGAAGGATAATAATGTTGATGGATATTCGTGGTGGTGTTGGCGGAAAGTGGTGGTGTTTGAGGATAGTGGTGGTGTTGGAGGATAGCGATGGTTTTGGAGGATAATGGCGGGGGTGGAGGATAGTAGCGGTTTTGGTGAGTTCTGGATTATGAACTAATAAAAAAGTATCAATATTCTTTCATTTTACCTCACCGGGGCCACAAATGTTGCTATATTTAATCGACTTTAAATAGAAAAACGGTGGAAGGAAAGTGAAGAAGTTCTTGTGGGACGATTGGTTAATCGTTAATGTTGAGAAGACATAGTTTGCTTAACCAATTCGAAGTAAAAAGCCTTATAAATGTCAGCTGAAAGTAAAAGAAAAATAACCAAGCAGCATATTTTCACTACTGAAAAATAATTCATGAAAATGAAGAAAATCAAATTCTTAATTTTTAAGTTTAATATTGAATTTAAGAATTTTACCTTTCTGTTTAGCAGGACGTGCTTGAGGTTGGCTGAGGTGGCTGAGTCAGCCACAGCCACCAGCCTCAGCCAGTTACCGAACTCCCTGGCGTCCAGCCACCCGCGCTCGCCAGTTCGTGACGACATCACCTGCCGTGAAAACAATCCATTCAACATTAATAAAATTTGCAATCATTGCTCAATAAATACATATAATAAAAAATATATTCCAAAAGGCCAATGGACCTCAATTATTCATCTGTTCACATCGTCAAAAATTATCCGCGTGGTATTAGATGCCCAAGTAAAATAATTATAAAACTTGTACAATTTTTGCAAAATCGCATTCTACGTTTTACAGTGCGCGTAGATTTCGTCGTGATGGATGCGCACGGCTTGATTTACTAAGACCACTGAACGTTTTTTCTGCTGGATGATATTTTCCAAAAAAGATGATATTCCCAAAATCCTTCATACTAAATCAACAAATTATTGACATTCAACAATGCCCGCGAAAAAAACTGTGGTTAAAGTTGCAATGAAAAACGCGCTAGTGAAATGTTACAAGCGAGAACCGTGGACTAATGTTGGTATTGATGTCGGCAGTTAACCTGGGGTAATTTCCGAACCAATTTTTAAATTGATATGTGATTTATTGTATTCATGTACTCATTTAGTAAGAAGATATGATGCATTTACATTCAGTTGGCAAGTATTTGACTGTGATTGAGTTTCGGTGTAACCAGCATTTGGTATATAATATAATAAAATATAATAAAATATAATATAATAAACGTTAAAAATATAATATTTTAATATCTCCGATTGTCATCAAAAAATAACAATTACAAGGCCAAATTTGCTGAAAGACTTACACTTTCATTCGTGTTTCCGCTGATCATAATTTAAAAATTCCTGCGTCTTTCAAACTTTCTTCAATAAAGCAAGTTTATCGGGGAATTTGAATAGATTTTGCAAGGTAACATTCATTTGCACATCTGAGAATCTATTTTTAAAAATATTGTTTTGAATTTATCACAGCTAGCTGCATAAAAATACGACTACAATCTAAAGCTGAGTTCTGTTATAAATTAATTTTTAAATATTCAATAAAATTACATGTGATTAGAAAGCTTTTGGAATTTAATTCCTGAAAAATTGTAATTACTGGCATTTCAAGTTAATCACTTTAGTGTTAATAAATTAACTCTACGTAATGATAATTAATTAGTATCAAACATTAATGACTTTAACGATATTTTTACTAACTATTAACTAATAACTAACTAATTCACAGCCATCAAATCAGTTCATGTCAGTTATCCATTCATCATGTCCATATCCATGTTTATCAAGGCGTAATTATTTTACATATCATTTGGTGGCAATGAATTCATTCGAGCATTTTTTCAGCTGTACGATTCATCGTATAAGCTCACGCTCTACATTCAGTATCCAAATTAACATTCAGACAAAAATCAGATTCTCAATATCATACAAATCCATCTCAATCACGGCATCCAATTCAAAATCAATGCATCACAACAGCAAGTACTGAAGGCAATCCACTGCTTGCCTGCGGCAATCACCGCGTCACAGCAGCAATCGCGGCATCCCTGCCACAATCGCGGCATTCATACCGCAATCGCTGTGCTACATCGCAATTATGGTGATCCGCTGACTCACGATATCACTTAACAAATATTCATGTCATCACTCAACAAACATTTGCAGCACCAAAATGTCATTTTTTGACCACCGCATTATGATTAATTTCTACGCTAGATTTCCGAAGCGGTCGACAGAAAGGCAGTTTTTCAACATCGCTTTAGCGTCTCAGAATGACGGGACAGCGACACCTCCCCCCCAGTCTGCCTCAGCATATCTGCATCACTTCTAGTCACCACTCCACCAGCACCGCTCGATCCTTATCACCACTCACTCTGCACCACTCCTCTTCGCCACTCCCCCAGCACCACTCCTATTCACCACTCTCTCAGCACCACTCCCCCTGCACCTCTCCTTAGCACCACTCCCCCAGCACATCTCCTATTCACCACTCCTTATCACCACTCCTATTCACCACTCCTATTCACCACTCCTATTCACCACTCCTATTCACCACTCCTATTCACCACTCCTATTCACCACTCCTATTCACCACTCCTTATCACCACTCCTTATCACCACTCCTTATCACCACTCCTTATCACCACTCCTATTCACCACTCCTATTCACCACTCCTTATCACCACTCCTTATCACCACTCCTTATCACCACTCCTTATCACCACTCCTTATCACCACTCCTTATCACCACTCCTTATCACCACTCCTATTCACCACTCCCCAGCACCACACCCACAGCACCACTCCTATTCACCACTCCTTATCAACTCTTCCCAAGCACCACTCCTAGTCCCCACTCCCCCCCAGCACCACTCCCATTCACCACTCCCCCAGCACCACTCTTTATCACCACTCCCACCACCACTCCACGTTATCGTACAATAAGCGCGTGGTATGCGGAGGTTCGCACCGTCCGTGTTGCTTGTGTCAGGGACGAGCTACGAGTGCATCCGAAGCGCGCAGTGTCCGCCTTTTAGGCGCCGCTATTGTTTGTTCCCAGGCGACAACGATGACGTCATCTTCGATGTTTCATTACTTCCAAGAAGTTTTATTTTCAAATTAAGAATATCAGTCTAAAATAAATCGATAAATGAGCTCTTAAACTGATAAACTATCAAAGCTCCTTATTTATATCAGATGTAAGTTTAAAATTAATCTAGGAGAATGCAAATTTTTTTGGCGAACACATATGAAACACGTGGTTTGCTATATAGCAGGTCAACGAGATATTTAAAATACCCGTAAATATAATAATAAAATATTTAATGTAAATCCGGCAATTTTATTCACCTATAGAAAATACGTAAATTTCCTCAGAGTTTCCTTTCTCAAATTTTATGTAAATTTTAGTCTCTATTGACCTATAAAAACAACAATGCAGCATGGAAAGCCACTCGATTATACTGAAGGTCAGTCAATGCTTCTTTAATTTATGCTTCGAATACGTTATTATTTACCTTCACATTGACTATTTCTTATGAACATCTCACATGGCACGCACAGTAATTTCACTAATTAAAAGCTCAGTTAGTCAACCATTTGGCGGATCATATATGTGCATTAAACATTTTCATAAACATTTCATTTTTATCATAACTTCTAAAAAGGAAACGACATCCAGTTGCATCTCTGATAACACATATGCATGAGGCCGTTCCATTGATAGCGATTGACATAAAATTATTTATTATGCTATTTAAAAATAAATAATAACACAGTGAGAGTAGCATCAATTGAGTGCATTTTCCGAAAAATTATGCTGAGACCTTTCCATTGATAACAATAATTACGTATTGTGCTACTTATAAAAAATCTAACACTCCGAGAGTAGCAACATTTCCCGAAAAATAACACATGTACAACAACATTGTAGAGACATTTCTTCTATAATAAAAGCACATAACACTTCAGCAATGAGCGTCATGGTCACACACAGTCATCGTCCTGTTATGCGGATTGGGAAGTTGAACCATGTTTCACAACCATTGCCTCGGAACAATGCTGTCCAAGACATCGCGCACTTTAGTTTCATCATTGTAGTGTCACATCACGAGTCATTGTTGTGCATCTGCAACCATTGTGCAGTTACCGCGAGCTTCCTTTCACTTCTCGTGGGTTAATTAGTGTGCAAATATCTTTAATTTTATTCTGTTTAGGATGGACAGAAATTGATTTAAGGACAAAGAATTTCGCAATATTTTTATGTAATACTCATGTTCATTTTTTCTAAATAATTCAGTTGACATTGGGACACTAAACAGAACCAATGCGAGTGACAGATTAAAAACTCAAGGAAGCTTTGGTTCATCTGATGTCAGGCGTCGTGACTGAACCCATTCATTCTAACTCATCACACGATGAATGCTTATCACTCAGCACTCATCGCGTCGCAATGAATACAAACATCTGTTTAGGCTCATGAATAGCAGAGTGAGCGACCGCATCGTTGCCATGGACTCCGCCCCGTACGCTCCAGACTCCTCCTATAAATTGAAGCCGTGATTTAAATGCCGCTAACTTAATAACATTTGTAGTAATTATGCTGCATCAATAAATTGTAAAAATTTTTGTAATTATCTATATAACTGACAAATTTGTAGTTAATAAGATTCATCATCTAAAATAATTTTTGTGGTGCTCTTAATGCTTCAGACCTTTAATCACTTCAAGAAATTGTTATTAAAAGTTAAATTGTTAAAATCGCTATGATCGCATTAAGGGTGCATCAGAGTGGGCGCATTATTATACTTTAATGTTGTACGCAGAAATAAACTTAAATAATGTGCGTATTGATTGCATCTAAATAGTACGCACATTATTATACATTTATACGTCGCGTATTACTGAACCTACATATATTGGATTATAAATATTTTTAAATAGAGAGTGAATTTATATGCTTGAATCGGGTGCGTATCATTTCGCGTTTATTATGGCTTCATAATTACACCTCAATAGTAAAATAATTCAGATAATTAAGGTAGGTTGTTATTGGTCATTCACCAGCCTATGAGATTTGCACAAATAAAAGCAAATGTAAGTCTAATTGCTAATCCTTAACTTAAGGCAGAAGAAGGGAAGCTGTTCGCTAAGGGGGACCTCGGTAGGAAGTTTGCACAAGTGTTATCTTTGGTTTATCTTGGCATGAACGCCGGAGAGGAGTTTGCTAAAGGCCGGAAGCGGATGATTGAGAGGATGTTGCAGTGATCCGGTATGATTGTCGCCAAACAGAAATACAATCTCCGGAGCAGCAGGTTCACGGAACTCTCGGAAACGACTCTGCTTACCTGGTGTTCATGGAATGAATTTAACGGTAATTGATTATCGATAATTAAATGATTTCATTGATATCGGAAAAATATTTTACTGAGCCACGGAGGTAAATTCAAATGAAATTACTTTTCGTATTCAAATCATTAGTGAATTTAAAATGAATTTGGCGTAATTAATAGTTGAATATTTTCGGAATTTATTTTAGATAAATTATTTAAAAAAACAATAACGACTGCCAAGTTTGTACTTAAAAATTATATGAGCAATGGGTAAAATAATAAAAATAATAGTAAAATATATACATAAAATACAAATACAAGTTCAATGTACAACGGTCAAAATCTCATGGAGAAGCAGATCTACATACCATTATAGTGCCCATTGTTAATTCAGCTTTTAAAGAAGAATAATTTAATAATATAATTAATCCTTAATTAGTTCTTTGTGAACATGAGCTAAAGTTCATTTTATAGATACGTCTTTTATGATATTCATACGTCGACATTCGCCTTCAAACACTTCTAAGGGTCTGGTGTTGATGAAACATCCGAATAACCCTTCTCACATCCGCGCTTGTATTTGACAACATGCGCTCGTCCCAGGTGATGTACAACCGCTCTATGTAAACAACTTTCGAGACGCTCGGTCTTCAGATATTCTCGAGGTACATCAAAAACAAGGAGCTTTTACCGGAAAAACACTGACCATATATACTTAATTTGGCTTATTCTTCTTGACGAAAGTTAGTACTTTGATTTTTTCATATTTTTTTATGCAGGATAGAATTTTATTTTGCGTTGTGAGAAATTATTGTTTTTTAATTTTATTGCTGGAAATTTACTAGTCGGATAGATCAAATGTTAATTTTCAATTCCTTTAATTGGCTCTATAATTAAAACCCCGACAGCAAATAGCATGAGTAATGTTAAACAACTTACACATCACAAAAATTAAATGTAAGCACAAAAATCCTGGAATTCAGATCCTTCTAAAAGGATAACAAAATTTTCCTGTCAAATCTCAAACGGCGGTGACCGATAGCCATGTTTACTGACAAACATACACGCCTACTTATCTCGGGTTAAACACGCTGGAGCAAACACGCGTCTAAATAACTTCAACACGCTGTACAAGTCCAGCTCAAACACTCTACACCCTACACACTTGTTCTGATGATACTCGTCGACTCCAGAGAGGCAGAGATAATCACACCACGTCGTGATTTTTTCAACAATTCAACAATGAATTAAATTCAGAAGTGTATGAAATTCAGCAGTGAATGAAATTCAGCAATGTATGTAATTCTACAGAGAATGAAACTTAGCAGTGTATGAAATTCAACAGAAATTAAATTCAGAAGTGAATGAAATTCAACAGTGAATGAAATTCAGCAGTATGTTAAATTCAACAGAGAATAAAATTCAGCTGTGAATGAAATTCAACTTTGAGTAAAATTTATCGGTGAGTCAATTCAACAGCGTGTGAAATTCAACAGTGAATAAAATTTAAACTAACTCGTTCCTTTTAGAACGGATATAGCGATATAATTTTTTAAAATCGAACGGAATAGACTATCTCTTGAAACGTATATCACTCAACCAATTTTCATTTATATCACTCAACCTATGAAATAATGAGATTCGTCTCAGTTCCAGCATTATGTGATTGAAGCCTTTTGACTTCATGCTTCTAAAATCTGCGGCACGTGATGATTTGCAAATGGTCCCGCTTCGAACATTAATGAAATCTTGTGCATTGATCATTTATATAGATTATACTGCATATTTCAATAAATATGAGAATGTTATACAAGTTTATTGGATTAATTATCTGTTTTCAGAAATTTGTAGTCTTTGGTGACTGCATAAATTTCGCCCACAGTGATGTCGTCCACATAAAAAAATTCATATTCCCGGTAATTAGGCAATAGCTTAATTATTAATTCAAAATTGAAGAAGCGCAATATAAATTTTCAGTTGAGGCACCAACTTGTACCTCAACAAATCGATAAAAATCCAAATTCGATTATTCCTTGCTCAGAAATGATAAAATCTTTAACCAGCTTGCATCCTATTGCAGTTTCGGACTGAACGGCTCGCGTGAAGATTCAATATGGCGGATGTTAGGTTAAGCCAAGGAAGAGGGACTGCGGTGTCGCCTCGACGCCAGCGCTCCAATAATCCCTAATGGAGATAATGGACCTAATGGGGACCCGGATTACGGTCCGCTAATAGACAGAGGGGCGACCCGTGAGAAACCTAAGTGACGATGCGGTCAAACCCCACCGCCGAAACCACAACGTCGGCGCCCGTAAAACAAATCCTGGTAAATCTATCTATTCCTGAGAGATGATGCGTACTAAAAACGCAATGAAATCTAACTTTTCCTTTGTAAAATAGGAATCCTAAGGATAAAAAGCATAATTACAGGTAAATAAATACCTATCATCAGTTACAACAATATCATAAGTGATAGGTAGAGATAAATCTCAACACGCTATGAAAGGGAAACGCGATCACCGAAAAATCAAAACGCATGGGTCAAAATTCAACTGACAGGAAATAGAAACATCGACATCAGAATGTCAAACGGAGTGTCATTAACGCAGAGATTCATATTATCATTCTAGCCTGATTTATAAACAGCCACTAAGTGGCCGACGATTTATCGACAGTAAATGACATGCTATTATTATAGCGTTAAACTGCGGCGCTTCTCAACCGAACTTTAGAGACACTCATATATAGTGTCTCAACTTCCATCCAAGCGTCCTATCGAAGAAAAAATAGGTGAAAAATTGAGGAAAAGGCACACGATTCAGCGTGCGAAGTTTTTCCCTAAATCCCATGTAGGTTGCCGAACTTATGGGAAAATGAAGGACTCCGGTCAAAGGAGCTTGGCAGTCCGGGGCTCCTTTTTTCTCTCGGCTGAGATAAAAGATACGTTGGGTGACAGGGAAGAATACATGGTGCAAAATGTGTCAGAAAAAGCGACAAAAAGATACACCGGGTGATGGGATACAATGTGGGACAATTGTGTAACGATACCATGCAAAAAATAAATTGTGTTAATGGGCGAAACATATATATACTATGTCCGAAGCATATACTAAGGATACAGCAATATATGGATCCTAAGGATACCAAGGATACTATAAGGATACCATCGATAGTGTGGAGAAATCAAATAAAAAATGAAGTAAGTGAATGAAATTAAATAAGTACGGGAAGTGTTTCATAAAATAATTGGTGTTTAACCCTCATGTCAACTGACACTAGTTCTAGTTACAAAGTATACAGATGAGAGTGATATTAATGATAGTTTGTATCTTGAGTAAGAATGGGTTTGAATATAATAATTAGTAAAATTACCCTTCCAAATAATTAAACAAAAGTATATTTTTCATGCATACCAGGAATACATGCGATAAATGTCACCAAAAATTGTCATTGGACGGGAAAATTTTGCTTAATTCTTGACTACCTACAGCAAGGGTCGAAACGTCACCAGGGTATTGATGTGTGTCAATCTGTCATTTATATTGACGTATTGTAGCAACATTGGCAACAGAGAAACTTCAGAACCTCGTTATAAATGCCAAAAATACTGATCTCCATTTATATGAAAAAAATAACTATGGATCTAATTTATGAACAAAAGAATTGTAACCAGAATGGCCTCAAAAATGCCTGTAGTGATCCCCGAAGTGTGCATGTAGAGTTCAATGGCATGATCGCCATTTTTGACAATTTTTTGTGATACCTACTGAAGAAATTGGACTTTCCAACGGAACTATGACTTCAATAGCCCTTAATTGTATTGTGAAATAATATTTACCGAATAATTTGCATTTTACACCTTATTTCTACAGCTCATTAGGAACAGGAAGATGGATTGAGCAGCAATAAACCATTGTACGCCGATCGCTGGCCAATGCTTGGCAACTAATGATCAGACTATGCCTTTTAATGGGGTATCATTGGCATCAACTCCGCCACCATTACCCAGTATATATGGGCATGCGAAATTTGGAGATAGAGGGACTGTTGTCAACAGAATTGCCGGATGGCCTAAAAAATGGCCAAGTCCGCGAACAAAAAAGGCCAAAACGCCTATACTTCAATATATATATATTTGTAGGTTCCGGTGTAAAAATTCCATTTTTTTGCAGTTTGTAAAATTTAATTGGGAAGTACCCGTATCATAAATTTTAGCCGGCCAATGCAATTAAACAAACTAAATCGCGAAATTTGTTCGGAAAAAACCGTATGGCAATCCTGCATGGTTGTCATTGCCAGTTCTGTAGGTGGATGGGAGACAGACGTTTTCCTCGGTGTAGAAATTATGCCAATATTTTGCACATTATTTGTTTCAATGTAAAAGAACTGCATGACTTGAGAGATTATGCATTTTTTTAATTTGTGCAAAGTAAAAAGCAAATTTGCCAAACTCTTACGTTAAATTGGGGCCTCTTCTAATATTGCTGTAAAAACATATAAAACACTAATTTGAGAAGAAACAAAATCCTCAATAATGAATTATTCCATAAACAGTGGAGCTTGACTTGTAGCTCATTCAAATATTATTGATTTCCACGGTATAGTTTTTTTCAACTTACAGGTCTTTTGGCAATCTAAGCCAGTTATTAAGTATTGAGATATCAACAATCTACGATTCAGATATCAACAATCTACGATTTAGATATCAGCAATCTAACCTCCATAACTGGTGTGGCAACCATCGTGAAGCAAGAATTCCCGTCAGTTAAGAATTAAGAACTATAACTGTTTCAAGTCTCCAAATAACCCCACACATATTCATGCCAGCTGAGTACTGTGGTAGCTGAGGAACCTTATTTGCTGTTATAAAAATGCAAATTATTAGATTGTGGCCTTCCATCAAAACTTAGCCTTCATCATAGCTGCTATTTTGTGAGCGTAGTCAATCGAATATAGAAATGATTTATTTACGGGTATCTACTTGAAAAATGGTAAAAATATATGTAGAATGAGCCTGGGGCCTTCAATATGTGCTAGACTACAGCCTCTCTATTCCTGATCTTGTAACCTTAATAACAGGTTTATTTTACTCAAGATTTATTGAGACATTTGTGACAACATGAAATTAGTATTTCAGTGCTTAATATTTATTTAAGCGCAATAAATGATCAATTGTTTTAACATGTATCAAATTACAGAACAATGAATGCAAATTAGTATTCATGCCTTGCATATCCAAAAATTTGCACCAGAAAGACTATCAGACATTTTTCTCTTATGGTCGAGTTTTGAAAAAATTTTGTTTGTGATTAACTGGCGAAAACAAATAAGAACCAGTTCGCTCTGTACCTGCAGTGAAACAATGATGCTACTTTGAATAACATCACGAGTGGCTTTTCCTTGTCAACAAAAGACACAATAGCTTGAAAACAATACACTTTTTGCTTGCATTCTACGGAAAACAAAATGTCTGTGTTAAAGAATATATGTGAACGAACTTTTTACGATTATTTCCAGTACAAGATAATTGAAAATTCAAATAATGTAACGGAACTGTGAGCGGAAATTCGATAACGTACCGCAAGGCAAAATATTCACATGACAAACGGTCAAAAAGTTGATAATTTCGTTCATTAGCAGCATTATGGTTGCTGTGTAAATATTTGAATAATTCATGAACAATTATAAAATTATTATCAAATACATTCGACAAATAGATTTACAGTAACGTAAAAATTAAATGATTTATCGCAAAACGACACACAGCAGTAAAGATGAGCAGCAGTAAAAAAAATAAATGAAGAAATAACGCGTTTTTGATCGCGCATTTTCATTTTGTAACAGAAAATCTTGTCACAATGAAAATAAATGGACGCCGCGGTCATGAGCGGGGCGCTGCCAGCTGTCCGCAGGAGCGGATGAGCAGCATTCCGATCCGGCTTACCAGCCGTACAGTTGCCCGCAATACTTCAGCGCCATCCAGCCGTACAGTTGCCTGCAATACTTCCCTAATGCGCGCCATCCAGCCGTACAGTTGCCTATAATACTTCTCTACTGCATCACCGTTATCTACCTGAGCTGCATATTGCTCTAAAAATTATCTTCAATGATGCTTTTTGACAATAAAATGTGGACGAATATCGTTTTGTGGCCGTAAATACTTCCTCAAGTAAGTGGAACTATACAAACTGTTGTATACATTTTAAATCTTGTAATCATAACCAGATGGTTACGCATAGCAACACATCAATAATAATATTATTATATCCGCTTTAATTGCGCAAACTTTTTATTAAGAGTCCGTGGCTGCTTCCTGAACTTAATTAATTGATTTTATGATCAAAGGTAGTTTTTGTTTTAGCTAGCCGACTATACATGTAGAACGCACTGTATGCAAATGCGGGGTAAGCAAAATACGTACAGTATATACAGTATACGGGGTACGTCCATGAGACCAAGCGCTTCTTGCATCAACGCGCTGTGAAGGGCAAAGCTCCCAGTACATGTTAAGCTGTTTGGATGTTGGGTGCTTGAATGGTCTTTCTAAAGGCCGAAGTATACATTCCATAAGAACGTCTGCATGTTTATTCAGCCTTTTGCTTATAAGAACCACAAAGTTGTTGTAATAATAACATTTTTAAATATCTTATCATTTTTCATCAAAAACAATCGCTTCAAATTATTATTCAATGTAACTCTGATTTTAAACATCATTATAGCGTCAGCTACAGAGTGGCTCACATTCTATTGATATCAGTTCCCATCCCTCCGTTAACGACGATCGCAAAACTCCACGGAAACAAAAACATTGACTTCAGTACATTCTTAAAGAAAATATTAATTTCGATATCCATTTCAATATCCCTTAGAGTTAAAAAATATGTTGTTCTCAAATACCCTGATTTCTAAATCGCCATAATCAATGAACATTTTATACAGCATAATAAGCATCGTACGCATCACTACCGATGCATCAGAAAGAACAAGAAGATGTACGGCAGAGAGTAGCGGATGTCGTGCGTGCGGCAGGCAGCGTAATGCTCGCGGTCACGCCACGGGGAGGCCAACTCAGGGAACAGCGAGGGGAATAACGACCACGTATACTGGGGCTATGCCAATACAGCTATTTGTGTACGGGATATTTATATTATTTTTAGTGCGATCAATAATTAGTTTAGAATTAAGTAAAATTTATTTCAAGTGACCTACTGATTTGAGTCTATTAATTATTTAATTTTATCATTTCTATAAATTATAAGCTTCTGTATTGCTTTTTGAACATTTTAGCAGCAAATGAAATATTTGTATAGGAATGATATGGCATCATGAACAGAAACAAAATGATATATTGGATAATATGAATTTAAACCAGGATTCATCTAGAAACTATTTACATGGTAAAGCAATGAGCAAAACAAATATTTTTTCAGAATTTATCTCACTTGATTTATTTAAAACACGAATCATTGGTATTGATATTACTATCTCCCTAACTACATTACTTTCTAATGTTCAATAATATATTTTCATTGCATCAAAAATAAATTTTTCAACGGTAAGATAAATCTTTTTTATATTTTTCTCATTCCACTTTAGTTTCGTTACCCCTACGTGCATCTTTATAACAATATCTTTGCATCTTTATAACAATATCTGTGCATCTTTATAATAATATCTGTGCATCTTTATAACAATATCTGTGCATCCATCTTTATAATAATATCTGTGCATCTTTATAACAATATCTGTGCATCTTTATAACAATATCTGTGCCTCTTTATAATAATATCTGTGCATCTTTATAACAATATCTGTGCATCTTCATAACAACATCTGTGCATCTTTATAACAACATCTGTGCATCTTTATAACAATATCTGTGCCTCTTTATAACAATATCTCCCCAGGTTCGTATTGAGCTGCCAGAGAATAAGGCTGCTGAGTTAGAGCTCGCACATTTGCTGACTCAGCGAGCCACAAGCTACGTCTTGTGTTGTCTGTTCTATGGTCATAATTAACTAGCACCTTATTACATGCGTGATTTCTGGCGCCATGCGTCGTGCGCTGCGTAAGACAAAACAGTTAATTCGTATCGAAGACTCCTGGATATATCAATTAATTACCAAGAGGGCTATTTCAAGAACTTTAAATTAAATGTTATCTGTGTTTCCGATAACACTCAATTAACACGAAGATTCTTATTCATACATTTCAATTTTTTGGCATAGATAGCTTTTTATGATGATTTGCCACCGTATTTTATGTAGTAACCTTATAATTCAAACTATATATCTCATCATTTGAGAATTGAAACGAACCTTCTATGTATTACTCAAAACTGCATTAAAATATATTTAATACCATAAAAGGGAGCGTAGTGTGTGGTATAAACGAACTACCAATATATTCGTCATTACCGGTAGATATATCGAGAATTTTCCGCGTGACTTCAGAAATTTTAAATATCATAATAAATCAACAGCCAATTTGTGTTTTTCCTGGTTTTGGCGTTGATCATTACTATAACTCATCAATTTATTTCATTAAGCATTTATCAATTTACGTGAAGTTTATGTTAAGCTTCGTTAAACGGTAAGCACAACCATCTTTTAACCGAGCTCCATTATGCTATATTCAACATGCAAAAAAAAAACAAAGCAAGCACGTCATGCAATATATCAATGTTTCTTTGAATTCGTGATTTTAATTTACTCAACAGTACCCGAAACATCTTACCCCTCGATCCCCTAGAAATATTGTACCCAACTGTAAACAAACCGCACGCAATGCTGGACTATCTACGTTAATCATTGGTTTATTATCTAAAATAACCTATCCAAAATGAATACAGACATGAACAGACTTGTTTAGGCAATTACGGTGCATTTGAAGGAATCTCCAGCCTCGCACATTGAGTGTCGCGACATTGATTCTCAGCCCTCGCGCGCGCGGCAAAAGCTTTTAGCGAACATCACAGCGCCCGCGGGGGTCCAGAGAGCTGTCGTAAACTGCGGTCATGAGTGACATCATAACGCTCATCACAGTCGTCATAACGCTCATCACAGCCGTCATAACGCTCATCAAATCACAGCCATCATAACGCTCATCACAGCCATCATAACGCTCATCACAGCCATCATAACGCTCATCACAGCCGTCATATGCCATGCCAATGACTGGCATCATAACGCCTACCAGTTACACTGCTGTGGTTAAACGGGATCTGAAAGTAATGATAAGTGTGATGAAAAAAATATGATGGAAATAATATAAAAATGAGAGTTTCATTCTCTGTTTCTAATAATTGAACGAATTAGATAGTCCATCGAACTAACCTACTTAATGGTATGTACTACTACTTACTATTTTTCACCATTGATCGACGTTTCTTACATTGCGTTTAATTCATATGAAGGAAATGAAGTAGGTATTTTGAAAAAAATATACGCTTAAATAACGTGATGACATTTGTTATTTTCTCCTGTGAAGGATTCTGGGTTCCACTGGATTCCCAAATCCTGGACTGGATTCCTATAGGACTTTTTTCTGCTCCTCAGGTAAATATTGGCCACTGAACTTCATGATCGAAGCTGTGGGTGGTAACGGCTTTTATACATCAGGAATGCCAACTTTACCTACACAGTTAGTTAACATCTCTGCTGTGTCCCGAGATTGGCACCCATGCTGGGATCAACACTCATTCTATGACACGCTTCCCACGCTACTGCATGGCGATCCCTACACGTCATAGGAGAATAATATTGCTGATGTTTTTTGGCTAAAATATACGTTTTATGACACCAAATCTAAACATCAAATCTAAATCAATGACGCATATTTTGTGCTCAAATGACGATCAGCAGATAAATCCTATTCAAGCATGACATTACAGAAAATCATCGAATTATCACCGTTTCATTTGCGATCAATCCGGTAAATATCATTTAAATTTCAATTATTAATTTATATTTATAATAATGTATAATACATATTTATATAATTTATATCATAATTTATATATTTATAAATCTCCGATAAAATTCGAAAAATTTAAATCAGCGAGACATGAATTATGATAATGCTGTCATATAAGAAGGATATCGTAGTTAATGCATCAATTTCAAAATTTCTTTCCACCGAGCCCAGATATAGAAGTCTAAAATTATCAAAAATATCTAATTTGAAGCAAGTAACTTTATATTTTTTTCTATTTAATATAGTGTCTACTGAATATGTTACTTGACGGCAGATTAAATTGAATAGTTCAATTTTAACAAAGAGATTGCGTAATATTTCCTGAGAGCAACAAAGAACGATTGTTCCCTCAATACGTCAATACGATCGGACGCATGATTATAGCAAAGAGGATCTTTATCTCGAAGACTTGTGTGGTCCACGTTCCAGATGATCTTAATTCATAGCTTGGATGTTCATCACAAAAGCCCTCATTCGCAATAAGGACCTGAGAGCCCTCAGATTTCCTCAAGAGTTCTCGATCATAGGCCACCAAGCACGAGACCGCGGGAGTCACAACTCTTTATTTGAGAAGCTCTTTAAAATCAAGGGCCTTAGGACAAAGTTGTGATGCATTCCAGACTTCAATAAAGAATAAGCCAGGCATCCGCAAAACAAAGCACACAAAGCCAGCCAAGCCTCATCCTCGAGTATTTAAATTTGCCTTAACTCTATCACCGAGTCAACTGGCTGGAGCAACATGCACTCTGTATGAGAAGAAAATTCGTTTAGTTCTCAGAGTCAATCCGGGCTCTGAGCTAAACACAAAGGGTTTATCAAGCGTCTCTGGTTCTTTAAAGAGGTCTCCTCACAAAGAAACCCTTGATTTTGAGGCGATAATAATAAGGATGCTGACGTGACTTTCGACGTACGACTTTGTGAGGAATTTTTCGATGCGAAATTTTCGGATGCAATGGAATGTGCGTAGCACGAGCGTCGGTTAAAAACGAACGTAATGAGGGGTTACGCTAACAAACATCCGTTAACAAGAGACTTTTAAGTTGAAGGGCTGACACATTGTGTTATTGTGTTAAGTCAATGGCATCTTAAACGTTTATAGAACAAACCTTGTAAATAACCGTTAAACGTTAGTCGCTGACAATTGACTGGAACGAGTAAAACATTATTTGCACTTATGAAGAGTCTATTATTCTGTTGTTGCTATTCACATGATTCATTTAACGGACGCATGAAACGGTTAAAATGCTCGTCAAATTTTCGCTTTAAGGGTCGGATAATTCATACCTCCCAAGGAGAATTTATTTAAAGGGGAATTTACCGACCAAAATATGATGGGAAACTTGTCACCGTTATCAAGAACGCATCGTGATATCTCATCCGTGAGAACTATTTAGTTCTGAGAGACCCTTTGGCTTTTGGAGTTAGAATAGTTGGAAGTGGAGATGAATTTTAGTTGAAAGTGGAAAAGAATTTTCGAAAATGAACTATATACCAATTAGCAACGAAAAAATTGAATAATTAGCATTTTAGATTATATGAAAAATAAAATAAAATTTTTGAACTGTATGTTTCAAGTCAATTTCTAAGTAGAAGAAAATATATTTTTTCTATACAATTTCTGTCTAATCGGTCACTAATAATTAAAATCATGCGAAACCTTCATATATGATAAGCTATCATACGTCTATAATCAATTAATTTTCATCAAATATACAAACAGCACTTTAATCGTTATGAATATGAATCAAATTGAGTTAACACTATAACTCTACAAAACTATAATACCAACGAATAGTTAGAAGTCCTAAAACTATAATTTTAACGAATAGTTAGAATAATTCTTTTTTTAATAGTAATGAATATTTCCAAGTCATTAAAAAAATTCTGTTTACATTATGGAAACAGAATCAAAACTCAAGTAATATCAGCTTCTTGCACATTCCAGGACTCGAGTATCGCAATTTCGGTCGCAGATCAGACGCCGTTCTCTAGATGTGTCAACTCTCACGGTCGAGGGGCGGCCGCTTCAGAGACGCGGCGTCCCGATCACAGCAGGAGTCGAATTTGAACGTTTAAGGCCACAATAGCCTTTAGTGAGCTACAAACCTACATCCATAATTGCAGGTCTGTTTTGTGCTGCACGTTGACAAAATATGTGATGTATTGTATTCGACGCATAGTATTGGTTCAATCAGAAGGACGCTAAACTCTTGCGTGTTAAAGGGAGAGAATCCAAAAAAATTGGTGCATGGCTTCAAATTATCATAGAGCCAAACTTATTTGGAGAAATCTTACCGTATGACCCCGAACGTCTAACGGCCGAATAAAAGAAATAATTTTCATCGTGTTTTAATCTGATATACTCCATTTATAAAGATTTTTCGAGAAATAAAAATTAGAAAAGTTTCGACCCTACCGTTGTACATCGTATCAATACCTAATTAAAATAATAGTAAATAGAAAAAAGCTGCTATTCGCTATTTTTCATGGAGGCCTATTAATCGGATCTAATTTGAAAAATATAATGAAATCGCGAAGCTTACGATTTCTCGAGCGTATCATTCCGTACTGGCTATAATCAAAGCAAGAAAGCTGGAAAATTAATTTAATATAATAAAATAATATAATAATATAAATCTGTGCAATGGTATGTTATCTCGTATAGCGGACGTAAACAGCTGACACGTCTGATGTAATGGAATCGAATAATTTTTGGATTTCTCATTGGTTACGCCAGCAACTGTAATCCTAAGCTCCATGCTAACAAACCAGTCTTGTTTCAAACGTTTAACACATTGAATACTGGTAAACGAATCAGAACGTTAGACCTACGTAGGTTAATTACTGGAGGAACCCAAAATTAATTTTTCATTCAATCTTCACTCGAACTCTGTAACTTAAATTGATATCAGAAAAACAATTATGCACATTTTACTTAATAAGAATCTAATTTTTGATATTTTAAGTCTCTATCAATACTACAATATCATAATAAATCAACGTATGTTTGCACGCATCATTTAAACTCATAAGGTACGTATTTTAGAACTTCTAAATAATCCTAATTGTAATATGATAATATTTCAAATTAATGTAAGTTGACGGGCAACGCAATTTGGATTTAATTCACTTGTAAAATCTGTCACAGAGTTTATTATTATTATTAGTATTGCGTTATTCAGATGCAGTATCCTCAAGGAATTTCCAATGAGATTCAATTAGACATATATGTTATGATTATTTATTGCTTATTTCTTTAGTTAACGCGCTGCACATCTCCCGATTAATTCTGTGATTTGCACAAATACGTAAATTTGCGCGCAAGAATCACTGCGAGACTCGACGAGACTCAACGTCCATGGAACGAACGGAACAAGCACTCAAAAATTCTCGAGTTTGGGTTGTGTGCGGTAAAATAGAAGAGCGGTGAGGTTTGAAGCCTGAAGTGTGGTGGGGTTGACAAACTGAAAAGGGGTGGGGTTGAGAATGGCTATGGGGAAGGTTTCGGACGGTTTAGGGTTGGTTTGGCGCAGGCCACAAGTGGTTTAGAGCGATGCAAAGGAGTGTTGTTCAGGATAACTCAGGAGGCAAGTTTTAATGACCATGACAGAGCTTCGTAACGATGTCTCCTGAAAGCATTGACTTGCGCTTGAGGCCGAAGTCGAACCCTCGCTGTGCATTCGGAAGCGCCCAACCCGCAAAATTGTCTTGGATATTTAATACTCAAATATTAAATAAAAACCACTGTCTTCTACACACGTGTACGGGGAAAACATTTTTTATTTCTCTAGTGTTCTCTTCTTAATTTGAATAGTCGTAATATCCTTGAGGATATTAAGAAAATTACCTAATATCAAATTAAAGGAAGAAAATAAGAAGATTTTCTAAATTGAATTTAATGCTTGTTATTACCGAAGCACCTCCCAGCACCATCTCTGTCAAAGCTGCAAAAGGTTGATTGCGATCGAAAGAAAATATTTCTAAAATAATTTACTAAAGCAATGTAGGGTAAACGAATTATATTTTTAGATGCTTCAATAATTTCCGAGTGAAAGTGTCCTTTATTTATACCATTAAGTTAGTCAACGTTTTAGTGCCATGCAACTTAACACTAATCAAGCAGAGGTGAACTATGGGTGTCCATTCAACAACATCCAATAACTGGCCACTGAAAATACGCCAATATTTTAAATGTAGACTGAGTAGCAGCTGTGTACCGCCATGATAATCTGGTGTCGTTTAATGTCGCTTATTGTTGAGGTGTCAGTAAGCCTTGTGATGCGAGGTACAGATTGAAACGCAGAATGTGTGAAGCACATTCTTCCAACAGGAGATGTAAGCTCACTTCGAACATTGCTGGAATCTAGGACTAAGAGCAATTTACAGTATATTATCTATTTAAACACCGCATAAACTTTGATAATATTATAACATTTATTCGTATTATTGTAAAAAAAGCCTTCTGTAGAGGCATAAGTCGTCCCACTTACTTAATTAAACACACTTATTCTTGCATCCTGACATCCCCAATGATAACTTCAATGCTAGGCCCTTTATTAAAATCAGATCATGTTCTCCCACACTCGAAAAGTGAGCCTCCAAACCCACTTGAACTGCAACTTCACTTATCTGTATTTGAAAATTTAAACTTATTTTTAAATCGACAGGGATAAGACCATGTACTACTTACTTAAGAGTGTCATTTTTGTGACAGGTCGGACCTATACGCTGAACCTACTTTCCTACAAGCTCTGAATCTTGTTACTTGTATTTGATCTTCCGTCGATACATATATATTCCCTTGCCGCACCATCAAATAGTAGATAATTGAATTATGGTTTATTTATATTAACTGCCCATTACCTTTTAGGATTAGGATGTGAATATATACCCCAAACTTACGAACCGTATCCCCTTGAAATTTTTACTCTTTGACATAATTTTCCGGGCTGAACACCGCATATCATATGGAATCTTAATATCGGAATTGAATACATATTATGCGTTATCGGATAAATCTTCAAAAAATCTATGAAAAAAAGAAAAACTCAAATCGTATTTCGAGATCGTATGGATCAGAACAACGTAAGTGAGCCGTAGTAATTTTTATAACAGGGATGTGTAGAGAGAGACATGTAAGTGAGCCGGAGTCCCGTATACCAGGGATGTGTGGAGAGAGTCCCGAAAGTGAGCCGGATTCCACGTACAGAGAGCCGTGTAAGTGAGCCGGAGTCCCGTATACCAGGGATGTGTGGAGAGAGTCCCGAAAGTGAGCCGGAGTCCACGTAGATAGAGCCGTGTAAGTGAGCCGGAGTCCCACGTACCAGGGATGTGTGGAGAGAGTCCCGAAAGTGAGCCGGAGTCCACGTAGATAGAGCCGTGTAAGTGAGCCGGAGGTCCCTCCTACCCCAATAGCTGTTGGCCTCAATAAATCAGTGTCTAACGGTAGTGCGTGATATCTTAATTTAGCATCGCACCTCCAATGGTCCTCCTCCTCCTCCCGTAAGGGTCCCTCACCCTCACCCACCAGACCCTTCCATCCCCCCTTCTATGCTCCGCAGTTTCATTAATTTTGTGACTTTCATAGCGCCATGGCATAAATCCACGGCAGGCTGCACGCCAGTTTCAGGAGCACGTGACGCGAATGCTACTTTGATATATACTGAAACCACGCGGCACACTTTCAGAAAATAGATTCATTACTTTTAAATGCGCTTCATTTTCAAGCACGTTTAATTCAATTGGTGTGTGAAATTGTTTAAAGATATTTATTAAGAGAAAAGTAGATAGGCCATGGGCCTATTTCTTCAGTGCCGACACTTATCTATTCTATTCTATTCTAGATAGAACATTTTGCTGACTCAAACGGTAATCATACCTCATAAATTTTTACCCCGGCACAAAAAGAAGTTATAGTTTAATAAATTTACATTTAATTTAATTCAGGTGCCAGTATCGTGTCAACTTTTTAGAGTAGGGACAATTTTATCCCACGGCCTAGTACCAAATTAAGTATAATACATGGGGCTTCTAAACTCAGGAAAGCGATCGTAAAATAAAGATCATAAGGAAAGAAGGAGGCAATAGACGATCTAGTCCCGACACATAGGATCAGAATCCATGCTACGACAGCTGCAATATTAAATCTTCAGCCAGATATTGCCCACAGCCCAGGGCTGTTAGGATCCACTTGGATTTTTTCCAAAGCTTTTATAGTATGCGCAAGCTGATGTGGGTGTCTTTAAAAATCTATTTGAATAAATTCAATTATTGTAATGAAAAAATCGCTTCACAATAATATTATCTTATAATAATACTATTTCTTTGAATAAGTTCAATTATTATAATGTAAAAATCGCTTCACGACAATATTATTTTGGAATAATTCTATCCATTTGAATCAGCTCAACTATTCTAATGAAAAATAAATGGCTTCACGACAATATCATTTTATAACAATTCTATTTATTTGAATAAGTTCAAGTATTATAATGAATAAAATCGTTTCACGACAATATCATTTTAGAATATTTCTCATATTGATCACTATATCGGCGCTATATACTAAATTCTTCCCATCACGCATTCCACAAAACTGTGATTCTTCGCTCCCCAGATCAGCTTTCGCATTTGAGATAATCCCTGAGGTCACGAGGGTCCAATAATTGTATAACAACAAAAACAATTCGCTACGGTTACATTTGCTCATGGAACTCCGGCATAAACATACGGCGTCTCGATCACCGCGAGGTAATGAAGCTATTGTGCGTACACTGATAAGCTCACCATCTGACAATGATCTCAGTCACGTGTTTATACATTAAAGCTGGCGAACTCTCAGCAAATATCGGCTCAGTCAGCCTTAAAGATATGAAATTTATGAGGTTTGACAATGAATTTTTTCTGACAATTAATCTGACAATTATCGCCGTCACGAGTTTATACATTAAAGCTGGCGAACTCTCGGCAAATATCGGCTCAGTCAGCCTCAGAGATATGAAATTCATCACGTTTGACAAGGAATTTTTTCGTGAGATAAGAATACGATGCCTACGGAGATTCCGCGTTTTGGGAGACAGCCATTAAATTTAAATAGGATTGGGATAAATTGAAAAACCATGTGTGTTTCAGATCTTTCTAATAAATTTTTAACGAATAATTTTCGAGCAAATGCATTACACAGCGGTTCGTGCTGTCTGTGGAAGATGAGAGGTATTATTAATGGTATCCACGCTGTTAATTAAATCTGCTAGCATATGATTTTATTTGTCCACATTAGATCATTTACATTTATTCTACAGCATTGGTCATCGTAAATGTTTGTTCATAGGTAAACAAAGTCATCCAAATGAAAAGCTAAATAGATATGAAAGGGTCGTTGTAGGCAAGCTAATTAAAGCTGACGCATATCACTGGCAGATCTGTGATGGTCTCTGCAGATGTTCGGTCTGGCGTGGTTCCCATGCCGGAAAACTATCAAAAGATTATGTATAAAGGAAAATTCTGGATTGACACGGATTAAATGCAAGAACGAAGGTTGAAAAAACCCGAGCCTGGAACGCATGACTTTGATTTCAATGAGGACCTACTGTAATTGTAAACCATCGAAATAAATTCATTGATGTTTCGATGACTCATTTTCGATGCACTATATGTTCATATAATGGAGTGGTGCTACACTCATGTAATGGTGCTCCACTATATGAGTGGAGCACTATATGTTCAACAGCACCAGAATTCCATAAGTTTCAAAACTCTACGTCTTTGCTGAGGCTTTTCTAAGGTGGTGTGTCACTACATCCTGAATTCTATTCATGAATTCCCCAATAATCAGGTTCTGTTTCACCACACACATTGTCTTCAAAACACTACTTCCATAATTGGTTCTGTATCACAACTTACTGTCACACTTCTATGCAAAGTTACCCACACACATAAGATCAGGTTCCACCACCTACTTTCATTTTTTTATGCAAGTTCCACACCACACATAAAGTTCTGCTTCACTACCAAATTCCACACTTCCATACCAGACTTCCACACCACACACAAGGTTCTGTTTCATCACCTACTTCCCACTTCTAGACATGATTCCACACCACACACAAGGTTCTGTTTCATCACCTACTTTCACACTTCTAGACATGATTCCACACCACACACATGGTTCTGTTTCATCACCTACTTTCAAACTGCTATACATGATTCCACACCACACACAAGGTTCTGTTTCATCACCTACTTTCACACTTCTATACATGATTCCACACCACACACAAGGTTCTGCTTCTATATAGAACTGTCAGTTGCAGCGGAATGTCCGACAAGCGAAGACCATGTCTTCGTTTTCGGATAAGCATGACACAAGACTTTCCTGCGCTCCAAAAGATCCTTTGGTTGCCGTTCACGGTAAGATCCTTTAACGGTGGCTTAGGATGCTTGCTTGATCCTCTTACTGAACAAAAGATGCCACAAGTTAAGATGTCAAACGCGCTTAAGAAGGCGCTAAACGGTCCTGACAGAGGCCGTGGCTTGGTGCTCGCCTTATGAACGAACATTGAGCGGGAGCTTCTTTACGGATGATGCATCTTTCGTCTTTGACTCCATTAAATTCCTTGTAAAAATTTGTGACTAACAATAATTGTAAATTTTTGACTTCAATTCATCCAAAATAAAACTCTGAAGTTACTCATGACGTAGAACGCATCGAAAGCTATTTCTCCAGTAGGCCTGTTTTTACCGTTTCGAATTACTTGAGATATATTTGGTGACTTTCTAGCGTGCCAATTGCAATATACATGTGTTTATCCAAAATATGATTTGGAATATATGAACTACACGATTTTTTATTGGATGGAATTTCTATTTCCATAAATGCACAACACGTTAATTATTGATATAGAAAACACGGACGATGTTACGCGAACTGAAATGATGAAAGGAAGATAGAGAACAATAAGTCCTATGAGATATGGGGTGTACTTGAAATCAAGCACGTCAACTTAATTACCAATAAACAAATTTCAGAATCTTCAGTTTAATAGAACTAGAGGATCATGTAGCAACAACGTAATGCCAACCGTAATCGCAGTAACAAACGTCCATAAGTTGAAAACCAAATCTAAAATGAAGCATCACATTTGTAAGAGACATCGGAGTCCACTCAATAACTAATATCACCATAATAATAACGTGACTGAAATTATGAACGTCAAACTAATGAGAAACATGTGCGCAATAATAAATCTTAAGAAAACCTTCGGTTACAATACAATAATGAACATAATAAAAACATGAACATCGATAAAAACAGCGTTGCAATAATAACACAGACAAAATAACGAACATCAGGAAATCTTATCAAACAAAGTTACTTGCAGTATATAAATAACACCGGGAGAAATAAGACCCATGAAATTAATAAAAAGCATCAATTTCCGGACAAGCGGACGCTGTGCATCATCTCGGAGCGCTGTTCCAGACGTCCGCTAATTACTTCGTCTCGCTCACCAAAAATACGTTCATTTCTCGGAAAAAATTCGTGGTATGAGCGATACGAAACGCGTTCAAGATTTGATGATTCATGGAAAGATTCCATAATGAGACGAAATAATTTGAGAAAACTAACGATATAGTTTGTTTTATGGAAAATACTTCAACTATAAATAGAAATAGGCGTGAGATACGAAACAATAAATGACTCTGAAAAAAACAGACAATGAAGGTATAATATTTCTAATAAAATATATCATTTGTTATTTATTGAAAATAAATGTAAACAAATATAATCAAAGTCATTTATATTCAAATTGTGGAAGATAATTTATATATGAAAATATCGTTTTAAATTTTTCTGAACATAAAATTCGGTTTGTTGCTCACGCTTTTAATCATTAATAAGCCTCCAATCTGTCAAAATAAAAAATACCTTAAAAATTCTGTCATGGCGTTCGTCAATAATGCCTCTCATTCTCGCAAGACGCAAGTCATTTAAAGAGATAAATTTTTCCAGTCGGATCATTTCAGGAGACGTCGCGAGCTTTAACGACATCGTCTACATTTCTGAATGCGCGCAAGCAGCCGATTTCTTTTGTTCCGCTATCGCAGTTTGCACCGTGTGTAGAACAAACAAACCAACACGAATGTTCACCAAACACGGCTTATCAAACACTCTGTAAACAAGGGCCGAGGGAGCGTTTGGCGGTTGTTTAATTTTACGTTAAACTGTATGGTTGACAGAGCCGTTCTGAGTTAATTAATTCTGCTGAACTGCTTCTATATGCTCAGATGAATATTACATTAACTGAAATGCAGGGAAAATTTCGATTTAATTTCATAATTTTATCTTCAAACCCACCAGTAAAAATAATCCCTCTAAATTCAATTCAGCATGCGACCACAAACACAGTGTTACCTCATATTAAATGCGTAATTATTAGCGCATTTTCTCATTAGCGGAAAAAATGCGCAATTGTGCTCCTCATGTCCGTACGTCCGTGACTTCACGTTTTCGTGATTTTAAGAATAGTTCGTGAAACGCGTCGTGATATAGATTGTAATCGCAATGAAAACTGATTTATGCACGATAAAATGCGCTCTCTGTCACTCACTGCAGTGAGTAATGATCTAATTTATAATAAACATATGACCGTTGTCAGCAATAGGACCCGAGCCATTCTTTCACATGCTGCTTATCTTCGATCGCTGACAAGCTCTCTATGTCGCCCTTAACATCGACCCCTCTTTGTACACAAGACGGTTATGATCTCTATTGATCTGTACAAGTAATCTGAAATTGAAAGATAATGCCGGTACTGATCGTCATCAAACTTATTTATTGATGCGGATCTTTTCTGGGACCAGCTACAAATGCGGAATACAGCTTTTTGGATTAAATTAATTTGAAATGGCTGTCATGAAACATATTTAATAAGCGTGACCTTGTTTTTACCAGCAGCGAATACGGAATTTTCACAGCTAAATTCATTGGAAAAGGCCTATAGTCACGAATTATATTTTGAAGCGGATTTTTTTCTGGTAGGAGCTTCAAATATACAATGTACAGTTTTCTGGATTGAATTTAAGACATGCACGTAGCGATAAATGAACATGTAAGTAAAGCCAACATTGCTCAGTATTCCCTGAAAAATTAATAAATAAAACACATTAGAATTATTCCTCTGTAATAAACCCGCCTGCTCTGACCCGACAAAAACATATACTTAACTACATACCGATACTCTCATTAAGACTTTCGGTAATAAATACCTCCTCTTAACTAAAGGTCGATACTCTCAATATAACCGTCAGTAACAGATACCAATAATATGAGCATCGATAGTTCAATACTCGCTTGTGGTCGCGAGAGATTGACTAAAGTCCTTCATAGCTTGAAGCCTTCGAGGTGTGAAGAGGCTGCTATAGATAAGTACGTGAGATACCATCGTGATGAGAACCAAGCATGAGCCCTCTCGTCTCAAAGCATCTCAATACAAGGAGATAAGAGTGCGGTATCACCTAATACAAAGTTGTTCTTATCTCCCATAGTTCATTCCGTGACATGGCACGCGGGATTCTGACAAAAATTGCGCTATACCTTGTAATGTTTTATCAACCTAATCGATGTTCTTCTTGTGCGAAGTATGCCGTCAAATTGTCACAGGCTGGCACGCTAGAATGTCTACGTTATTTTCACATTCACTTATTAATTAGTCAGTTAATTAGCCGAGCAATACGCCAATTTGGTCAGGGTTGATGTTTGATTTAGTTATTACAACCCTATAAAGGATTAATTTGGACAGCATTTATATTCGAGTTACTCGATCGTTGTTCGGTGATAGTGAATAAATAAAGCCAGCGTTGATGTCAAATTTTCTGGTTGCTTCTTATTAGTGGACCAATTTATTCATGTTGATATCTGATTTCCCCATTTCTACCTGCATTATAGTAGAACAATTTAGTCAAATTTGATAGCTGGTTCAGACTTTTTTTCCATATAGTTCATTTTTTAAAATAAGGTTTAGGGGAAATAATAGTTCCATCCGCCAATTTTTTTTATTTTATTATGATTCTCAATTGCTTATACAAGTCAAATATTTCTTCAGCGATTGACAGGTTTCTTTCTTAAAGTTGAATAGCGTTAAGATCATTTGGCTTATGTACGCAAATGTGACAACTATTAATATGATAAAATATTATTATTAATAACCTCAATTTGTAAATCCGTTTCATTTAACAACGAGAGGTACCAACGAAAAATTTATCATTAAACATGATTAATAATTTGAATATTAAATCTTAGTAAAAATGTTAGACATTTTATTTTTGACGGAATAAGTTTACTTACATAAAATGAACAACTTTTAATTCTATCAATCAATAATAAATGTGATACTAGGCAAATCAATTAGATGAATAGTTAGGCTCTTGCATATTAATATAAAGTATTATATCTCGTGAGAATTAATGTTATTATTTAACCCACTGTCGATATTTCCCAGTGCTTCAATACAATCTACAAATTGTGACACGGAACTTCGGAATGAATCAAATGGCAGTGGGAAAATAATAGCGTTTAACATTTCATCAAATTCATTACGAACAGGACACTCATACACCTCGAAGTAACGTTTTCTTATCTTATTCGTATCCCGAACACTGACGATCGTTGTAAAGAGACGTCGGCTCATCGTTACTGATATGAGCTTATCAGTTTAGTGAAGCATCAAGTGAACATCAGCGATCTTATGAAAGCATCATAGTGATAACCATGTCACTATTGGTGCGATCTTGTATCAAAGACGCCGGATCGTTCACACATACTTAATGCCTATAGTGGATGCTTCGTGATGACGAACAATATGCCTAAATAAAGATCCTAGAACATGACGCCTATTATTTCAAATATGACAGATAGACACGCAATCAATATAAATATAACTATTTGATGCATTTGAATTATAATGCGATTGAAATGTAATAGGATTTTATTGCATAACAAAATTATTTCACAATGACTCAAAATATTCAATAATTTTGGCCGATACGCTTGCATTAATAGGTTTTGCTAGGCAGTAAGAGTTTAGACGAGAACATTTTTGATAGAATTGATATATATAAGTTTGAATGACTTATACAAACAACTCTTGTCCAGCTGGCTTACAACATTGCGTGTTATCCTATAATAAATTTTCGAGATAATTTCTTCAGTCCCTGACTCTGGTAAATCCCAAATATATCCCCTCGCATGCTAGGTCTTCTTTTTGCGCCTTGGAAGGAAAACTGGGAGCCTCAAGGCATCGATTGAGCACTTCTCTGGCTTAGGGTAATTAATATGAAGTGTTAGGGGAACGACAAGAGAGGGCTGACTCTCAAAGAGACCCTCTAAAAGCCCTTCCCCTCGCCTTAGTCATTTAGAGGGTGTTTTGTGAGGTGCTGTCTTCGGGACTTTAAAGTGGGAAAATTGTCAGATCAAGTGGCCTGATCTACACAATCTCAACGTGACCTGCAACCATTTCTGAGTTGCAGTCTCGGAGGCTTTATAAAAAGGAACACTGACAGATTAAGAGACTTGAACTTGGCAAAGTCTAACGTAGGTTGAATTTCATTTGTGAAATATATATAGCCTCTCAGACTTTAGAGGGGTGAACTGTTTAATCAAAAGGTGTGAATCTTATATAGAACATTTGGATTAGAAAATTATAATCTCATCTTTCAAATTTAAAACGTAAAAACTCCAAAATGTAGAACAATAGATTATTTGCTAGAGACTGTATTTGAATTTCGCAAAACTCTCAGACTAATGGCTTTATTTATCCAAACTCAGTCTGAACTCAAAAGACTCATGAATACCAGAAAGTAAATTGGTACGGATATTTTCATGAAAGTAAATTTGTTCTGACAATTAATTCGGTACCGACATCCGTGTTAGTTTATTTCAACATTTGATTTTATGAGGTGATCATGCAAAAATCACAGAATATGCATTAATTAAAATGAAACATAATTAGGAATTTTTGCTGCGTAAATAAAATTTCTCTATTATTGTTAAATAAAATCAATTTTGTTATGTCTTAGTAACTGTTTGGAATATAACTGGTAAGGAAATCTGGAGCAGCTGTAGCATCTTGATCCCAGCGGCCAGCCATACGCGCAATTCTGCGCCCGCTGCGATCAAAAGGATACGGACGCCTACAGAGATCAGCTCTGCGCTCAGCAGAAGTACACCGAATAATTCCGAGTGTCAGGATCTTGGAATTTCACTCATATTTAAACAAAAAAGTGCGCACAAATAATGGCAAACGCATAACATACAGCCTTCTTTTTTCAACATCCAGCCTTCTTTTTTCAACATCCAGCCTACTTCTTATAACATACAGCCTTATTCCTGTAAACTACAGCCTTCTTATAACATACAGCCTTATTCCTGTAAACTACAGCCTTCTTATAACATACAGCCTTATTCTTATGACATACAGCCTTCTTCTTATAACATACAGCCTTATTCTTATGACATACAGCCTCCTTATTTTAACATACAGCCTTTTTCTTCTTAATCGTACTTAATATTTTTCGACTCGCGACACGACTTGGGCTGCTGTTAATTATTGAAATGTTGTGGATCTATATTTATGGATTAAGCCATCATTGCAGGTCTCTAATATATCCATCGAGTCTCTGATCATATCCATCTTCTATTACATTCTATGGGAATTTTTCCAGAGGTGACACTCTGTTCATTTCATTCACTTTTTTATCTAAATCTCAAATAATTAATGATCAATTTCTTATTTGCACGCGCACAGATCAAATCTATCGCCCTTTCTTCATCCTAGAGATTTTCCTCACCCTCATCCTACCGGTGTTACCCACCCTTATCCTACAGATTTTCTCAAACACCTTCATCGTACTGATCCTCCCCACCCTCATCCCCAGGTTTTCCCCACTCACAACCTATCCTACCGGTCTGCCTCTACCCTCATTCCACAAGTCTCACCACCCTCATCCTTCCGGCCTCCCCCACCCACATCCTAATGGTCTTCCCTCACCCTTATCCACAGATTTCACCACCCTCATCCCCCAGGTGTCCCCTCCCTAAATCCCCCCAAGTGCCACTGACTTGTCGAGGTCTTTGCGTCGTCTTTGATTACTTGCTTGCCTTTGATCGCAGCGTGGGGCAAGGTGCTGCTGTGCCGCTGAGCGCCGCGCAGTCAGCGGTCTACACCTCATCTCGGGGGCGACGTGTGCGAATATTGCGCGCGTGTAGTGATGAAATTTTGTTGGTAGTAAATAGTACAGTAAATTTTGGTAGTAAATAATACAACAAATTGCGGTAGTAAATCGCTGCAACACTGCTGGTAAATAAGTATGTATAACTAATTATATTTATGTGTTATTTATTTAATCATAATTGAGAAAGAAATAAATCCATATATAAATAAATAAATAGATAAGTAAATAAATAGCTAAATAAATCGCATGCGAATGAAAATTTCTTATGTACATGACTAACTCGGGTGTGCAGCGCATGAATTGGGTGTGTTGCATGATGAAACTTCATTAGGGAATAAAAAGGGTAAATTTTGATTGCAAATCACTCAAACTTTTATAGTAAATAAATAAATATATTACAAATATATATATTTGTTGAAATATATATTTGTTATAATATATATTTGAAATATATATATATATCTGTTGAAATTTGGTGGGTTACTTAGAAGCAATATGGTGGCATTTAAACGAAAATTACGTGAAAATTAGTACAAATTTGAACAGGACAGTGTACAGGGAAAAATATATTTTAAAATATGAAAATAAATAGAGAACAGGATTTACTATGTTATTAAACTGACTGTCACACTCAATTCGAACGGTGCCTCGTGAAAGCAAATTATTCTAGCCAACTTTGTACCATATAGTAGGGAACATATTAAATTCGAAGGATGATGGCTATTAAAGGAGAGTTCTAGAGCCATGCGATCAATTTTCATATGCAAGCTGAATTTCTTCATCAGTTTTCACACAGCTTCTCGAAGTTATTTAAGTCTAAACTTCATGCATTTCGGCACAACTTGATCTATTGATGACTAACTTGTGACTGACACAATGGCGTCTGGGCAACTTTAGGCTTCAAACTTACCGAACTTGGACGTACTTCAAGTTAAGATTATGCGACTGAATATATCAGATTGAATAAGCTTAAATCTCAAGAAATATAAACAGTCTTTTTATTAACAGGCATAAAAAATAATCTTGTTAGTTACTTCCATACGTAAAGTATTTATCCGACCTCGTACTCAAAAAGGCCATTAATGCTCAATCTTTCTCGATGTGTGTTCATGATTCGCATTACTGGAAGGATATAATTTTAATCTGGAGCTTTATAAACAAAGCGGCGTTGTAGATCTAATTCAAAAGCATACATTAAAAAATAAAACTTTTTAACTCTTACTAGTAATTAAAATAATGGAAGATTACAGTAAAAAGCAATACATGTTATCATAATAATAATGCAAAATTAAACGCATAATTTTTTATTAAACGACAAAGTTCCCAAAAACTAACTAATTAAAAATACCGAAACAATTTTCAGAGCGGAAGATTCAATTAGAATCAAAATCCGAAGAAAAACGAAAGCCTTAAAAAGAAAAGCTCGTGGGAGCAGAAAAAGAGACTACGCCGAGTCTCACTCCGGTCAAAGGGAAACCACGGATTTGGAAAGCAAAAGCCCGGAACAAAGCAATGCGGAAACGGAGCCAATGGCCCGCATAACGCGCTTGGTCGCCGCAGACACAAGACGCGTTCGACTGGAGGAGAGAATGTGTCGAGGGATCAACGCGAACGCGAATGAGCTGTCGTCGGCCAATCGACAATTATATAGGCGGATTATCGCTGGCCGGACGTTAGATGTATTTCGGCTAAAGGAAATTTCACGGGTTTGGGATGGGTCATCGATGATGCATACATTGTGTAAAATTTATTTGGGGTATTACAACAGGTTAAAAATATTCTATCGACAACAAACTACTGAATATTGGCCAATTAGAAGTCTCTGGTATGGTTAACGCATTCGTCAACAGGTACCTTTAAGGCCGGGCGTAAATTGTCTCTAACAGTCAAAGGTTACTGTTCAAATTGTGAAAGTATTTTCTAAATTTGATGTAATAAAATAGAATAAAATATTAGACTCGGAGACACACATCACAAACACACAATTTATTGGTTTAAAAGCAGCTAGAGAAATTCGTATTTTTGTTATTACATTAAATATATTCGTATGTAATTTTTAAAATGCATCAACGACCATCTCAGGTATTAATTAAGGTGTAGTGATAATATTCGACTTATCAGCCCAACTACAGAAATCGGACATTTTCTAGATCAAGTTCGTAAAGTATCAAGATTCACTGTCTTTCATTTTCTCAAATTCCCTCCACTTCAATATCTAGGAATGATATACTGAGGAAACACCGAGGAACTTGTGGAGCGGGTTTGCTGAAAAAGCTACATTTCTTCCGTGTGGTAGGCTGGATGATGTCTTTATGTGGGCGAGGATATTGTCACCCCTGTATTGTAGGCCAATCTATTGTGTGATTGTAAAGGCCACTGGGCTATTGTAGCGACGACAGCTTCTGCTTTTGTTGGTGATCTTAGAGCCGGCAGCCATAGGCTGTAGAGGTGGTGAAGATGGCAGGGAGAGGTGTTGAGGTGGTGGTGTAGGTGGGAAGTAATGTTGAATTGCTGAAATTGCAGGTAGGAAGGAAGTTTGAAGCGATGATGTAGGTGGGAGGTAATGCTGTGTTGCTGAAATTGCAGGTGGGAAGAAAGTGTGACGCGGTGATATGGGAAAAAGGAATATCCAATTGGCCAATTCGCATGATGGAAGTTGTGTGAAGAAATTATTTAGGTGAGAAGTGAGTTTTGTTTGATGATGTTGGTGAGTAATAGCGTGGAAGTGGCAATGCTATTGGTGGAAAGTGAGATCGATGATATGATGTCAATGGTGGAAAGTAATATTAGGGTTGTAGGAAGAAGGTTAGGTTGAAGAGTAAATGTAGTAGGGAGTAATCTGAATTGTTGATGGATACTTAGGTTAATGTTGTTGATTAGTATTTTGATGTCGTAGGTAGGAAGTTAAGTGAGGAAATAATGCTTACGATCGCATTTTCGTAACATTTCAAAATACCGTCCATTATGACAACAAGTGTGTTATTCTGTTACTTTTAAATATAATTATTAAGATATATACCTACTTAAGGATTTTCCTCTTTACGTAAATTTTTAGCACAAATTACGTCCTCCCACTGTTGAATATCAAAGTTATTCTCTTAAAAGTTTTCCCGCTAAATTCTTATCATTCAAAGTTTCGCTCGTTGAATAAGTTCATGGATGACACAGCCATCGAGAACTCCACATGGACCGGCATCGATCAAACATCAATTCTTCGAGTGATGAGTGTCATTCACTGCATCACATTCCAGAAAGGATAAGCACAATAGAAATTCCTTGGAAATTTCGACCGCAGTTTCTGTATTTCCAAGAAACTTTCCTTGCTGTGAAAATTGTAAGATATTATACCGGCTCCGAATTTGACACAAGTTTGGTTTCTGTGCAATGAACTGAATTTCACACGCGGATACCGAATATTCACTCGCTAATTGGCTGGAAATCAACAGGGAAATATTATACTCATCCTGGCTGCGAAGTTTGGAAAATTAATTCCGCTTAGTTTACATTATATATCGCTTGGAAAATTTTACTTAGTCAAGTGACGAATGTAAAAGTACCGTTAGTTTGCGTATAAAAGATATGCCGCCACTGACTTTAGCTGGAAGCAGGTAGCTTCTGTGACTCCTTGTACAATGGCACCTTATGTACAGGTGACAATGACGAAAACAATGCAAACAACAGCTTCGTAACACCATCACTTCGTACAATACGTGATAAAGACGCCGCTCCAAAGACACGTTGACGGCACGGACTTTTGAAGCGAAGCTTCCGAAGTTACGAGTTTCCACAGCAACGGACATCTCAATTATTGAAAACCGGAAGCTAATGCATTGCACTCAAGCGTTCAGTTAGGGTTTTCTTACGTGAAGAAAAGCAGCCTTTCACTGCGGTCAGAAAGCTTAAGAACTTTTCTTCCGTACTTGAAGTACTTTCAATAAAGACGGTGTTTTAGTGTACGAAAAATTTTCCTCCAGAGACACTGCTCGGCCAATTTGCAACAAAATTTCCATTTACTCTCAAAAAGACACAAATTATCTAACTATTTCACCAAAAGACGGAATAAAACGACTTTATTGCATGAAGAAATTAAAAAACTTTTTTGACTCTAAACACCAAACACGAAAAAACAGTATGTCCTTCACACAAAGACACTATAACACCTTATATGTATAACACCTGAGTGTTTTTGACGGTTAAATTACCCCTGATTTTGACGTTTAAATGACCATCAACTATTTTAACTATTTTTGAACTAATATTGGACCAGCATACTGCACACTACAGAGTCCTGACCCTAGATATTCCGACATAGAATATTCCTCGACATTTTAATTAACGAATTAATTAATTTTCGAAACCTACAAGGCTCCGGACTCTATTAACAAAGTCTTGAAGACCCTTAAAGTATTTACACAGAGTAGAAAACAATAAAACATCCTACACAAAAAAACTCAATGAAGGATGTCGTAGAGTACCTGCGGGATGCGCCCAACGCTCGCAATGAGTGTCATCGGACAAGGGTGAACGGTAGCCACGTACAATGATCCCTCCGATCCTTCGGTGATCGGTAATGAAGACGAAAAGGATTCGACAATCGCCGGTAATGAGACCCTGTGAAGAACAGCCGCAGGAAGCGCCAACACAAAAGAAATTCAAGCGCAAACACGACGAAAAGCAGCGCTTTTTTCATTAGATAAGAAAACAGAATTTTTTCTCATCAAACAAGATACAACATACAGCGTTTCTTTCATTAGATAAACAAACAGAATTTTGGGTCCATCAAAGAAGATACAGCATACAGCGCTTTTTTCAATAAATAAGAAAACTGAATTTTGTGTTCATGCATCAAACATGATAAAGCATGCAGCGCTTTTTCATTAGATAAGAAAACAGAATTTTGTGTCATCAAACAAGATACAGCAATAATCGTTTCAAATCAATAGTTTTTGCATTGAGTCACTCATTGCAGGTCAGTGAAATTGGTTATTGAAAGAAAAATTAGTGAGATTTGTCTGGCATCGCATACCAAATAAGTTCCATACGATGGTCAAGCAAACATGAATCATTTTCTAATAAATCGTTGCAAAAATTTATCAACGGGACCATGATGCTAAAGTTCCTTATTCCTCCGAATGTATTTTTGAAAATCTTTATTTCAGTTAAGTTGTAATTTCGAAAGTAAAATTTACATTCCGACTGAAATTAATGCTTTTCAGTATGAAGGTATATATTGTAGACGGCAGTAGATGAGAATTAGAATGAATTCGGGACAGAATTCTTAGATAACTGGAGTCGAAATAGCAAATTTATTCTTTCAGTTAAAAAAATGAAAATTTTCTGCATTAAAACATATTTCTCTGTTTCAATGTAATTAATATTTTTTCCAATAGATGTAGGTGCGAATCAAAAATAATGTAGACACACGACAAATACTAAAGGCTTTGTTTGACAGCAAGACCCCAATATACGAGTGTGTAGGCCGAGAAGCCTCTTAAGAGAAGGTGTCACAGATTGAACAATGTTATAGGCCTGCTCTACCCTCCAGACCGCAGGTGTGAACCTTCTGATTGACTCGTACGTTTTGAGGGCTTCAGCATCAAGTGGATGTGTGATTAGCTACGACATATGGAGATGTTCTCTCTATACATCTATCCATCCGTCGATCATGTCAATCTTTATTAGACATCATGACGATGAATTATGTGCCGAATAATGGTTTCATCTTTGCTTCCGGCACTTCTTGTATGTCATTAAGTGAACAAAAAACTTTCCCGTTAAGTTCAAAGTATACCTTTTTTCGGTGCTATCGATCTGATGTATTGACACTCAAAGAGAGAAGAAAAAACACAACATTTCAATGATACCATAAGTCATAAACTGACTTGCATACGTTCACGCATAAATAATTATAACAGCGAGGTGCTAATTCGTCGCTTACGAACCTACAGGCCGACTACAAAGGCAATTTCTACAAGCCAAAGAATAGACGTCACAAAGGATTTCTCCCAAAGAATAGCGGACACAAAAGATGCGCAAGGAGAGAATGGGATTCCACACAAGCATCGCCGCTAAACAATAGCGAGCAATCAGTGGGAGAATTTGCATTTAAACTTTGAACAGACTTTAATTATGAGTTATTGAAGACAATGACTTAACCTGTAGGTGTCGTAATGGCATTGCTGCAGAGGACAAGTTCTTCCGTGTGAAAATTTTAAAACAATTATGTGAATTCATCGTTGGGGTGTGTGTATAGAAGTGATATTAAAATGATAACAGTCAAGATTGCTTGATAATTGAAATAATACTCATTAATGCATAGTTCAAGAGGACCAACGTTTCCGGGTGGAAGTTTTTTAACGTAGAATATTTTTTTAGTAATCGTTCATTTTACGTTCATTTTATATTCGCCTGTAAAAATGTTTTAATTTAATAATATCTGATTTTGTACACACCCTCGTCCTGCTTGCTGGAGGTGACGTTTAAATGGTCAACTTCTTAATTGGTGTTCTAACGCTGGTATAATACTAAAAAATATTTAAAGAGCCTTTTATTTTGTAGGAATTAAAACTGGAAATATTGAGGAAGTAATATCAGTCAATTTATTGCGGAATAAATCAATCGAAAAATGGTCATTTTCTCAAATCACACAAGACGATTTGGTTGAATTTCAATCCTGCTTCACCGTTCAACATTCATATCACTGGTATTTTGTTACATTTTTTATCTCCTATATGGTTAGCATTAATATGCTTTTGACGTGTGAACTTTTTGTGTGGTCGTAACGATAATTTCTTGCACGTGAGATTACCTCAAGTCTCTATCGCAGCGTGAAATAAAACCATCACTGAGGACGGTTCGCGACCCATTACGTCCATCAGAAAGAGCTGCGTCATCGGCCAGCGATTAGAACATGTCAGGAACATGCATAGTGCAACGGTTTTTTTTGGCGTGCGATTTATGGCAGATTGCTTGTATGCAAGCCTCCTTGTCTGGCATCAATACAAGCGTAACAATGAGTTTGTAATTAATATTCACTGAAATTTGGAGCAAAGTGAAAATTTAACCTGAACTGTTTGACAAAAAGAGTGGTCATAAATTCCATGAGTGGCACCGAAAATTGAGCACGAATAAAATTATTTTAAATATTTTAAAACACATATATACACAAATTAAAAGCACGATAGAGGCCTTTATTTATCCGAAAATATTCCATTATCTGATACTATTTTTGGTCTTTCCTCTAAATTTAAGACAGTAATATCTCGGTCGGAAGTTCAGAGGTTGGTATGGAGACTCAGCAGTGAGGGAAGTGGTCATGGTCACGTCTGGTGATGTTAACGAAGACCGCAAAAGTGACACGTGTTTTGTCTCGCGGTTAGCAAGGAGATGTCACACTATGGGTCTCACCGATGTTGTTTCCATTCGTAAATGTATGCACATGAGGGGGTCTTGCCAATATGATTTGAAATAAATGCGTTCAGAATCGCAACATTTTTTGGCGTTTTCTTAATGAGGGTTAGGCCACCTGAGGGCTTCGAATTTTTAACAGACGCTGCTAAATATTCAGCAATTCACATCTTCGCGTTCACTTCTGCCATAACATTAGAAATTCTGCCTGCATTTAAATTGAATCACCGGTGTTATAGAATACCGATTTCGCACATTACCCGTAAAATAACATATTCCCTCCCCAGCATTTTACGTTATTCTTGATTTAAAATAAATGGGACCACAATAAATGTCCAGAATCATGGGACAGTTAAAAGACTTTAACGACGGGCGTCGGCGCTAAAGACGTCACCTTCGTAACAAAACTCTGTAACGATGCGTAATGGTGACACCCAAGATGTTCGAACCTTGGTAAATTCGAGGCAGACCACGAAAGTCGTTCCTTCCGCTGCCACCAGAGGGTCTTGCGGATATGGCCCTTGAGCGAAGATGATGCACAATTACACGCTGTGCTCCACTCATTAGCTGGACCATGTGGTTCAAGGGGAATGTCGAACTTACCACTCAAACTTACAATAATTATGTCCCAAACATCCTTAGTAATGAGTAACGGTAGTGGTTTCTTGAACTTCAACAATTCCTACCATTGAAAGAAATTAATCACAAAAATATCGAAAATTTCTGCGGCTATCATTTCGTATTTAATGAAGAATTGTTGCATAATTTTTGCATTCTAACTTCCAAAGTACGCAAGATGACCACTACGATACACTTATTCTTAGAAAAGTAGCATATAGAGCTTTACATGCGATGACTACCACTTAACTTCAGAAACATTTTGCCCACAAAACAAACGGTAAAACACTTGATCCTAATTACGTGTTCTCAAATTATCTTTCAAGCAGAACACCGCCGCCCCTCATGACGTCTTCCCTCACTCACTATTTATGGTCCAGCACGACCGTCTGTCCTGCGAGGGCCGAGATCAAGCGACTGTGTAATTGTCGTGTAACGAAGCGTTCAGGAAGCGGACGTTTTGCGGCCGACGCATCAGGGGAGCCCAGGCTAAATATGATGCACCAGAGATTTTGTTTCTCCTTGAACACATTTTTTGGATCCACTTAACCTGGCGATGAGTTGTTAATTGTTCGAAACTTTTCGCCTTCAGCGCAACTATCATTTTTCTCTCGTTAGGTAGGTCTTCGTAGAAGGTGATTCTACGTAGAAGGTGATTCAAAGTGTTCGCGATTTTAAATCTATTTATTTTAGCTTGCAGAATAGACGTGGATTCCACCAAACACATTGAACAGACATGAATTCTACTACAGAAGTACCAGTCTTGAACGCAACTGGTTTTCAAGTCCTATCGTCGTATTGGACTTGACAGATCACGGTTGGCGCTAAGTCACTCTACTTCATAAGTCCCCATTGAGAGATTTTCGCACGCTCGCCGCAGCGCGGTGCTGCGGTGCAACAAAGGCTCTTTCGTTGCCAAAGAGAATCGATTATTTGCCCGGGGCGGCCACCGCCAAATGTATAACAAACGGAAGAGCCAAAGAGCAAAGTCAAATAAGAGCATCGTGTGCTCTATTACTGTTGTTCCGGTTAACCTCTAGGCCTTCTGTGGTCCCCGCATGAGGCACGTCGTCCAATAATATGAGAGGGAATGTGTTCATTATCACGGCCAAAAAGGAATATCATTATGATACTAATGGAGCCTTGAAATTAATGGTGATTTATGTTACAGTAAAAAATGTATGATACATTGTCAGCAAGTAAAATAAACACCAAAATTAAGCGGTGTCTTGCACAGATTTGAAGAGTACGTAATAAATGCAGCTCGCATGAGTAACATTAAGTGAAATCTTTGGCCCCCGACAAGGACGTACCGTCATCTATCATCCCAATCAATCAAGTTCAAAAATTTCCTGACTATTTTGGTTAAATAATTGTGACACACAACTAAATTAGTAACAAGTGCTAATTGAAATTATCATGTGAAATATTTAACTCCATTTCATGCGCTGCGTTGAACTTTTTAACAAGCCGCTACAGTTGAACTTTAACAGCAGCCGCTAACGACCACTTCGCGTGACTACAGAAACGAGCAAATAAGCAAATGGCTATCGCGGGCCTAATGGCGATAAATGAATTATTTTCATATCATAGATTACATTAGATGCTAAAGCAACGGTATGGAGCGCTAACTAACATCACTAAACTAAGCAAACCTATGGCAAGTATCAAACAAATATAATTACCCTGAATATTCAATAATATCGGAAAGTTTAAAACTAGAACTGATTGAATACGCGTGTCTACTTGTGGGTAAGAATTTTGTTATATATCTACAAAATTGTAGTTAAAATAACTCGTTAAACCAGGGCTCAGTAATAATATTTGTATTAACAACAACCTCCCAGAATCACACTCAGAAGATGGAAGTATTAGGCCATTAGTAACATTTGGATCAATGCTTTGGACCGTTATGCGGACTCAGCGACTCGTCATTAAATTCAAATGCTTAATTTACTTGTAACACCAATTATTAGCGCATTAAGAACAACAAAATTAAACAATTACTACTTATTAATGGTTAATATGCATCATTATGTGGTGCGCGGTAGGTCCCTGGTGGTACGCGGGAACTGTACGGAAACTTCAGACAGCACGCGATGTCAACAAGTAACCCTGGTTTTAATGGTACCTCAAATCTCATATTTACTACCACATACAATTATTATATGCATGACTTCTTGTTAACATTGATAGTTAATTAGTACTCACCTGCCAAGCGAAGGAAGGATCTTTAGCCTCAGCAGTGAATTTGCCCATAAAAGGTCCATAACGCGCGCCTTTTGCCACTGAGAACTTCGCGAAGATTGCCAGTTTTGTTCCTCTGCCTGAAAAGTCATCCAAACTTGTCTCCAGATCACCGCTGACTGAATCACATCCTCCACGAACCTCCTTATCGCGTGATTGGTCGGAGGAACTGTAGAAGACTGCGTTTGTTTGCTTGTAATTGAATGATGTTTTTTCTTTGACTTGTAGCTCCGCCGGAGGAATCGACAACTGCTGAGTGATGAGCCTTTCGGTTGCAGCGTTTAATTCTGACGTCTGAGTTTCATTTGGAAGAGACGAATCAGGAATCGGATATGAAGTGCTTGATTCCGGGAATTTGTGATAAGAATTTTTTTCTGCGTCTCCGGGTAGAGCAATTTTCTTGTCATCCTGTGTGTTGTCTTTCATCTTGCTAGCAGCTTGGTTGCCGAACTGGTCGATATTTTTATCAAGAAAAGGCTCATGCTTGTCAGCGTGATTATTTTCGTTATGAATGTCGACAGAATGGTCATTTTTGTCACCAGCTGATGGAGAAATTAAATTCATGCCTAAAATATTCATCGGCGAAAACGACACTGAGTTGAAGAAACTGGATGGAGCTACGGTTATCCTGCTAGGATATTCCTGTCTAGGAAAAACATCAATCGAAGCATCGTCCTTCCCGTAAGCAAGATTGAACTTGTTTTTTGTCTTGTCTATTGCAGCCTGACTCCGTCCGTTCATCGTGGTTTGGGGGGTGAGTGGAGGAGAATTTTGTCCGGGGAAAAATACTTTGGAATCAAAACGTGGACGTTTATCACTGGACCGCTGCTGTTGAGACCTGAATTTTTGGTTGTTCTTATAGTAAGTATTGACAGGATCATCATCATCATCGTGGTCATCAGCCCCAGAGTCAGCATCATTATCCTGCGGTGAAGCAGACGCCGGTGATATGGACAAGTTGTTGGAGCGGTTGTGAGGTGACAAAGTGTGCGGAGGAGACAAAGTAACCATACTCGTACTGAAACAATTGTTACCTGTAGACGCTGATGGTGACGAAATTGTTAGGGTGGAAGGAGTAGAAGTGGAAGCATTTTGTATGTCATGCCCCGAACTGTTTTTCCTATTCAAAAAATCACGGGCAAGCAAATGGCTAATACTCATTCCGTTTAAATGATTCATTTTATTCATTAAAGTGTGAATGTCACCGAACGGTCCGCTGTTGTGAACAACATTTGCTTGATCAGTCATGAGTCTGTGGAGTGTACCGGCTGTGGTGTGGGAGTGATTCAGAGTGATGGCGCTTATACTTTCTTTCTTGAAATCATAATGAGATTCATCCATATTCTGTTCTGTTTTTATATCAACTTCATCCTTTATCTTTGATTCAATTGAATGCTTGGTTTCAATTCTGTCTTTTTCATGCTGACCGCTTGCCTCGTTGATTAAATCGCAACCTGGTTTCACCGTTGATTTGTCATTTTTGACATTTGTCTCATCAAGCTCTTTTTTCTCCGGGGATATTGTTAGAATTTTTTCAGCAGGAGAAACTTTTAATGAAAAATCGCCTATCTCTTTTTCTTCCTTAACATTTAACTTCAAGTCCGTTACTCGACAATCTGATACCTCGTGTGAATTGTTCAGCTTTTTAACTGGTTTTGAACGTAATGCTTCGACAGAATATTCAATTTTATTGATGTCTGTTGAACTAGAAATGTCTTCGGCGTATGGATGCAAGTTGTTAGAATTGATCGTGAAACTTTCATCGTGCTTATTTTTACGTGAAAACTTTGTTATTAATTTTGGAAATTTGTTAGTTTCCATATATTCATCAATGAATATTTTGCGGGAATTGTCTTCTTTTAGCGGAAACTCTTGTGTAAGTCGGGATGGGGGTGACGATGGGGCGGTGTTTAATGGTGGCGTGCTCGGTGATAGTGAGCGTGGTGAACTGGAATCTTCGTGTGGTGCAGAAGCGTCATCACTAACTTCACCACACAAGTCTCTGAAGTTGCTGGGACCTCCGGTCACTTCATCGCCTGGTCCTGTACGCAGTAGAAAGTTTTTTTTAATTTTAGGTTTTGGAACATAATATTCAATTGTAATAAAATATTTTTTATAAGTTTTATTAATTGATTATTTTTAATAATATTTTTTGTAAGTTTTATTTATTAATTTTATTGCTACAAAAATCTATTACAATAAAATAAAATCATTCATCTATATACGTATATTTAGGAATAACCATAAGTAATGAAAATGTGATTAAAAAATTTATAACTATAATCTTAATTTATTTTATTACAACAACTTTTTAGATATCAGAATGAATATAATTACGATTTTCAAGCTCTTCTGAATATTAAACTAAAATTTTATAACTAGAAAAGGTGAGTCCATTTATTCGAATTTTATATGCGTAATTATTTTCTAATTTTGATATTATAAGGCAAGGGATTAATTTAGAAAATTTTTATTGCTCCTGTAACACCAAAAGTGCAATAATACATTGTTTCTATAAACTTATCATAATTCTTATTCTGTCTTTCGTCAATGTTCCGTTTACATTTAATTTGTTGTAATCTTATTAGCTATTCACTTGAAGCTGTCTATTCATTTGTCTGTATGATGTATTAAGCGACTGATAAGGCAAGAGCCATAAAGAGGCCCTAGGTGGTCTTATAAATAATGTATCAAATGCAGAATACAAGCTTTATTTAATTTCGCTATTAGGGGATTAGTCTCATCACATTAAAATCTCAAGTTCATTAACTTCGCTTCACCGGAAAATTAAGACAATTTTTATTGTCTTAACTACGTATATTATTGTCCCAACTTTGGTGACGTCTGTGCCAAATTATGAACATATTGTTAATATATCATTATTTAAGATTTTCAATCAGTCATTATTGACGTTCCTAAAAATACCTGGAAAAGATTTAATTTTACATGCAAATTTTTATTGCCAGATTTCATTAATATTTTCCGTTTCCAATTACTGTGAAACTACGAAAATTAGAACAGGTCTATTCTGTAAATTAAACGAACATACATGAAACTCATATATGGCATCAACATACATAAATGACATTAGTTCCGAGATCTTTTAAACTACATTGCAATCATTAAAAATAGGTACAACTTGTATAAAAAATGTAACCCGATTGATTAAAACGTCAAGCACTCAATAAATATTCACCGCAGTGGACACTAGTTTGATAAGCTTTCAGCTTTTTATTATTTCTTGAAATAGGCCTGAATGAAATCCAAATTGAAATTTCAGAGTTGGGTGACATCTGATTTAAGGGCAGGGGCAGAGATCGATAGATCCGTTCGCGGGATCGGATTAGCAGCTACGTTCTATGGACGATTATCGCTGATTATCGATCCCATTGCTGGCCAGACCGGCTGCTCCTTCACAGACTATGGGCAAATGCAAACAAAAATGAAGAATCTCGCACCAAAGACCAAGTCAGTATAGAAAACATGAAGTCTTATTAACTTATGAACAGATTTTAGAAGACATTAAGAACACATATTATACTTTTAACACATTTTTCCGAGCTGAAACGAAAACGAAAATAATGACTTTGCATTGCAAATTTCTCAGAGTTTTTTATTTTCATTTCGTTTAACTTTTCTCCCATCACAGTGGACGAAAAATGGGGAAGAGACTTGAGCATTAAAAGTCCAAAGTAAGGCAGAAATTCAATGAGAAGATCAAATTATTCCTTAACCTTCCTTCCTCTTGGTTAATGACAGTATTTTTTCACCTATCCATGCCATTGGAAATTTTGTGACGTAATAAACCCATCTGATTAAGGCAAATATCGTAAAATTTTAGCATTTGATACCACATGATGCAAAAAAATAATAAATGGCTGCCAGAACAATATGTTTCCCTAATTTATTGAAAGCAGTATCGCGCTGTGCGAAAAAAAAGTTCAATAAATTTATTCACCCTGATTTATCTAAAAAAATACGGCCATATTGCGCATATGGGCGTTCGGTATTCAGATTAACCCGGTCGCGGTTGGCTTAAATCTGCCGCCCTTGAAAAGCAGATGCGAAGTAGATTATTTTTACGCTTGATGGGCTGCAAGTTGGTCTATTCATGGGGTTGAAAATCAAGACCAAGAAGGGGACTCTAAGTCAACAGCAAGGACTTGATCCTTAGACGTAAGGACGCAATCCATAGTTCGGTGATGCGCGAAAATCAGGCACACATCAAATGCTCGATGTATTTCAATACAACGCTGGTTTTGTTTGAAGTTACTTATTAGCTGTTATATATAAAGGAAATAATAAAGCAAGATTTAATTTCGCTGGCAACGCAATAAAATTAAGATATTATTATGAAATAAAAATAATTTTTGCGAGATATAATTTTCAGTTTGTGAGGAAGGGGCAGGTCAGGGTCACCATATTAATAATTATTTCTGCCAGTACAAGTTAATGATTAATTGATTAATTACAAGAAAGTTAGTGATCATAGTATCACACAGTATTTATTCTAACTTTAGGGCAACTATACTTATTTACAAAATCAAACTTTATATCCATGTCTTCGAAATAAGACAATACAAATGAGACAAACCGCTGCTGAACCTCTAACTCGTCTTGAGTTAACATAGTCAAACTGTTCATTCAGTTTGAATTCAAAAATTTCTAAGAAATAACAAAGGAAAATTTGGTAAAAATTAGAAAATTACTATAACATGAGCTGACAAAATAACAACGTATTTTAAGAATCGAAAATTAGTTTTAATGTTTGATTTGCAATTGACTTGTATATTAAAGACTTTTCCGAGTAACTTTCTTCACAGTCTCTATTGAAATAAAAGGTATTCGCAGAGTCACGTATAGTTCGAGAACATCAGTGAAATGGAGGATACTCTTCAGTTACACTGTTAGAAAAATTACCGTTAACGGTATTATACCGGCGTTTCAGTGGCCGGTCGGCACGTGAAAAGAAACACCGTGTCGCCGTTTTTATTCTAATTTAACACTAGAAATCCGTAAAACATCTGATGAAAACGGCGCAACAGTTTATTTTCACGGTGTGACCGGCCACTAGAACGCCAGTGGGACCGTTTTTTCATCGTTTTTTCTAACAGTGTACCTAATCCAATCCTCGGGGAAACAAAGGATACCTTCCCCGTTAAATATCAATTCTTGATTAAATAAAGGATACTCTCCCTGTTACCTAGTCCATTCCCCGGTGCAACAAAGGATACTCTCCCCTTTACATATCAATTCCTGTTGAAATAAAGTATACTTTCCCCGTTACATAAAAATTCTTGTTTAAATAAAGTATACTCTCCCCGTTACATATCAATTCTGTTGAAATAAATGATACTCTCCGAGTTACCTAGTACAAACCCCGGTGAAACAAAGGATAAACTCCCGTTACATATTAATTCTGTTGAAATAAAGGATACTCTCCGAACAGCGTGGTTATAACAGTCCTTTTTATAAATAACAAACAGGAGTGCAAATTTAGTTCCAATATGAGGACAAAATGGAGCATACGAACCAAGTCTCAGAATCTCCATACACTGCGAACAATAGCATGAACGGACATTCTGTTTAGGATGCCCTCGTTCAGTCTCCCCTCTATATGTTCATTGAAGCATTTAACAAGCGTGGTGAGGGTTCGATACCCGATGCCTCTAACATAAAATCAATGACACTGCCATTCTCTAGTCCCCCCTAATATCTCCTAATGTCTTACTACCCCGGCACCGTTTATCATAGCCCATTACCGCTTCATTGACACACAAACTGGCGCACGCTTTTGTTCCTTTTTGCAGCCGCTACTGTATATTGGTGCTAAAAAACTCGCTCTCTGGGACTCCGGTCTGAAGCGTCCCTGTAGCGGCCATTTTTGAGGGTGTTCTACCCCAGGGCAGACTGGATGGTTCTATTAATCAAGCTCAAATGAGTGACTAATATCGTATTGCTACATAATTGTATTTATCAAGAGCATTTATTGATGAATTAAACTGTCCGTTTCGCTGATGGTTTTTAATGAAAATAAAGGCTTTTGGCTGATGAGTAACTGTAGTAAACTATTCTTGTAAATGTAATTAATCCTAAAATGAATGATTTGAGATGTCAGGAAATTATGAAATTATGATTCGTACTATAGGGTATTGGGTATTTATGTTCGATGAATAAAATGATGCGTAATATAATCGGACCTGAGGGTGACGAATGACTTAGTGAGTGAATTCAGTAGTTTCTAAATTAAAATATTATTATTAACATGGTACGTGAAAAAAATCTATAATATTTCTGCGATTGAGTTTCCGTGACGTTCAGAACCAGAAGTTAGGAAAACATCGAGGTTATCGATTAATGAAAATTCATTCAGCATTATTCAATATACTTGTTGAACTTCTAAGATAATTCTCGTTTAATCGTAGGTATAGTCTCTGTGATTTAATAATTTTGTGAACAAATAGGGTTTTCCGAAAAGATCGATGCGGCGCACTCGAAACAAAAGTTTTCCAATACTTGAAAAGAATATGTTAAACTTTGTCAAAAAAAATGGTAGTCCCGATGAGATCGTAATCTGATTTCCATGCAAATATTTAAGTCTCAGGAACATTATGGTACAAGCATGTGAATGCTTCTTTTTCTGGTTCAGAACCTCAAAAAATAATTACGAAATCTAAATTCAAATTCCCAACCCTTATTTAAATCAATCTATAGTCATCCAGTCAGTAATGCAGAACACGAGCACCCATGTTTTTATGAACATCAGGCCCCGCGCTCCGCGCCCCGTACGCAAAACCGTCCGGAAAATTGTACCCGGATTAGAGTGGTGGTGATTCTTGAGGGTGGTGTGATGATGGCGATTGGTTGGGTAATATCTTGGAACTAAAGTAAACCGCAGTGACGACCGTTGAGTGATGTTACGTGGATATGCTTCAAATTTATGTTTTGCAACAGGAGCATTTTGTTTACTTGCTTCTAAAGTCCAAGCCCACTAATTTCCTACTTTGGTTTTGAAAAAAAACGACCGAATTTGCTGACGAAAATTTTACTATGTCTTATCTCATATTAATCTTTATTGTATTCCTAATAAAACATATATTTAATCACGAAACGAGTCCAGAATGAGAGGAGAAGCAACTATAGAGAGAAAGAGATGAGAGTTGAGAGGCTCAAAAAAGAGGGAAAGAGATAAGTAACTAGAGAGAAATAGAAGAGAGTTGAGAGGCTCAAAAAGAGGGAAAGAGATGAGAGTTAAGAGGCACAAAAAGAAGGAAAGAGATGAGAGAAAGCAACAAGAGAGAAAGAGATGAGAGTTGAGAGGCTCAAAAAAGAGGGAAAGAGATGCGAGAAAGCAACAAGAGAGAAAGAGATGAGAGTTGAGAGGCTCAAAAAAAAGAGGGAAAGAGATGCGAGAAAGCAACAAGAGAGAAAGAGATGAGAGTTGAGAGGCTCAAAAAAAAGAGGGAAAGAGATGCGAGAAAGCAACAAGAGAGAAAGAGATGAGAGTTGAGAGTCAGTTCATCAACTCGGGGTAGTGATTGACTGATGGTTTCTTCCCTGTTAGCTGACGCCGGGGCCCACAACTGACGTTTGCGGATACAAAATGAAAATATTTCTTGAGATTTTTTTTGTTTTACTGGATATTTTTCTATATTCATTTATATTTTCTGATATTTATGTTATCTCGTGTTATTTTTCGATTTCTAGTCATGATTCGCTTCTGCCTTTCTTAGAAAATAATATCATAAGAATGTCATATGATGAAAAGCTGTTATGAGCATTTTCCTGATATATTTCTTGTAAATAAGATTTTTATATTAATTGAGAGTAAATTAAGTCAACAATAAGTCATGATTATAAATGAAAATTAATAATTTTCAAGTGATTTTATTCGAGAATCTAATGTAACCTGGTGAAATTCGATTCGTTCAACTCGACAAAAATGCCCAACGGTATAAAAAAAATAATATGTCAAATGAGGAGACTCAAAGCAAAATAGTGAGAAGTAAAGGATTAAAAATTAACTCCATGAAATTTTAATGCGTAAGTTAAAATCCGTCTTAATTAAATGTAGAGAAGACCACAAAAAAATACGAATGTTGAAGAGTCGCCGAGGCAACTTAACACGATCGACGGCAACGTAAACGTAAAGAAAAAATGTAGACAAAACATGAAGAAGGCGATGAGAAGAAAACGGCGCAACGCCCCCTCCAACTCCCCAGGGAACGACGCAGGCTTCCTGGTAAACAGATCAGCGGTAAAACGCACCGAAAACAAAGAAAAACGCTTTTTTGAAATAACTAAAAAAATTATCTAAAATATATCAATCGGTTCCGGGAAACAATTTGCTAATGACGGTTTTTTTCTCGTATAAACATCATTTGATGCACAGAATCATACCTTATGTTATATTATAGAGAATATTGTAGACGATGCTTCTAAACTTCTCTTGCAACTCCTCAATATCAAACGAAGCCGTATGGAAATAACACAGCATTTAATAATGATATTTACTGAACAGACTCATAATATCTGCAAATTCGCCTGCTCGACTGGTGAACTCAGCGCCAAGCGAATTCTTTTCTTGTGCATCATTGAAATAAACATTGCACGGATCTCACATTCATTTGATTCAAATGAATATGATTAGCATATAAAAAAGTATCAGTTGGCTATTTCGATACTGTTTATGTGAATAATACAGGCGAACGCTTAATCATATGTGAGAAATCTCTAAGTGAACAACGTTTCTAAGTGAACAATATTTCACATTCGTTAATTCTATTAGTGAACCATTCCTCACGAACCAAATATGTCCCTGTATATCTCATTTCCTGCACTCGTATTCGATTAACCAGTAATGTTACAGACCAGGTCTAGTCTGGTGTGTTTGTGAGCGTGTTTGCCCTGTTTGAGGGATGTCTCCAAGAACAAATGATTGTTGAGTCCTAATAGATTCGTAGACACGGAACTGGCGGTCATCCCAGCCGACAGCACGATTCCGTGTGCGTTCTGTGGTATATAGGCCTATATAGGACCGGCCAGAATACCTTTTGTGTCCAGCCATGAAAACGGATAAAGATGGTCCCTGTATGCAGTTGAATCATTCATAGGTTCATGGCGGTCCACAAATTAAGTGAAGCTCTCGGAAATACTGAAGTCAAACATGTCGAACGATTCATAGACTTATTACGACTCTAAAACTAATTCATGATTGGTGAATATTTTCTTTGTGAATTTTCAAATACTTATGCAAGTATCCAAGCTGTATAAAGAGCTCGTGTCAAAGAAGCCCTAAACGTTTGAATAATTTCATTGCAATGACAGCATTCCTTTTATTATTTGTATTTTCGATGGAATATATTGAAGGAAATTGAACCTATAAAGTTTTCATGTTTTTCTTAAGAATACTTCGAGCCTGTCAAATTGTTCACTTGTTTCATCTATGTTTGTCTCCCAATAAAAGTTGATTTATTTGTTCTTGAACGAAAGAAATTATACTTATTCGAGTCCATCGAACAATATTAGGTATTAATGAAGGTACCACTACCACTATAGTATGTTACACAAAAAATAGATAGGTATAGATTTGATCAACATTTTACTCTGAGAGGATCAACATTTTACTCTGCGCGTGTAGATGGAACATTGACCAGCAAATAACACAGTTCAGTCCCATGTAACTGTGACGAAATTCGTGACTATACCTAATGCTGTACGATCGTTACAAATGCGAAGTTCCAAGGTCAGAATGTGATCGAAGAAATTGTTATTGGAGTTCAATGCAGTGGTTATCATGGCGTCCAAATGACTTGGTGAAAACTGCAATCAAAGAAATCTAGAAACTTTATTAATCAAGATCGTGTATTCAAATATTCAACTAGCTAGCAGAGGACACGCTTTCTTTGTTATGTGTGGTCGATGAACAGCTGTACTGCCTATCTAATAATTTCTGATAAAACTTCAGCGTCAGTTAATTATATATCGTGCACGCGATAATATACTCTGTTTTTATCGTAATAAAATCACTAATTAAGTAATATTGTTTAATTAGTGGGGCCAGATATTTGGAGGTATTGTGTTATGTTTAAAAAAATCAACACAATTCAACGAAATCACTTTTAAAATGGAAAATAAGTGATATTAAAATTATGATATAAGGATTAATTTCTTAATTATATTGACCTAATAAAACTAATCTACAAATATTTAGTACGACGTATGAAAATGCAATTTTTTAATTGAGAAAAACATCGAAACATTGGACTTCGACTTATACAATCGCTGTCTCCTTTGCTAGTATAATTAACACTAATTAATGTTTCTGAATGTCTCCCACTAATTAAATTATAATCATTTGTCAAGTTTAAATTTATGTTTTTACAACCAACATTTTTGCTGCTCATGGATATTTACAAGCTATATTTTCAGTTCATTGTTATCCGAATACCTCACAAAAATAATGTTCTCATAACAACTTGAATTTCACAGCAAAGAATAAATTAGGAACGACATCCCGCTTTAAGGCTGTACGTTCTTCACCACCGAGTTGATCGCTTAAATAATATTTAATATTCAACACAGGTAAAATTTTAATCATCCACTTGCCGTGACCTCAATCAAAACTTTTGATCCACACTTCATCGGACACTTATGATACAATTCATATGTCAAAGACTTTAAATAAAGTTCTTTCTGGTTTGGGTTCAGTTAGATGAGCTCCTAAAACAACTAAGTTGAAATATCCAAAATATTTTGTTCAGCATTCAACTCATGTGCTGTGGTCATGCATATTGCGCAGCAAATGTCAAGAAAAAAAATTTTTCACTCGCAAAAAATTAAAATGAAAATTAATTTTAAAACGTAATTCCTTAACGAAGACTTTTAAAAAACTTCAAAATATTTTTAACGACTTAATTAATAGCTGTTATGCGTTTGAGATCAACGGGATATGCAGCAACGATTCAATCTAGCTGCAGGAACAGTTCTCCAATTTTTTAAATATGATTTACGTTATTATTTTAGCAGTCAAATCCAGCTATCTTGATCTGAGAACCAATACTACCTTCACTTTCCTAATAATTGGATGTTAACCACCTTAAATCGCATTTTTCCGTCAATTTATCTCCAAAACTTGAATCAAATCTTAAATCGATTGACGCTTGTCATTTGCACTAATCGATCTAAGTAACTTAGATATCTCGTTATTTAATCACCAATAATCTAGATAGATCAATTCCTGCACTCCGAGCAACTCTGTATAAGAAATCACCCCGTATGCCACAACATGTACACCAATCTATGTAAATTAGCCGGGCCCCAATTACCCCTACAAACGCAGTCAATACTTCTGCCACTGTGCAAACTTCCCGTGATACCAGAGACCGGTGAGTCGATGTCAAATGAACATAAGCTTAACTTTATGTCCAAAGACATGCATCAATACATAGATAAGATCAAACGAATTTGCCGATGGTAATATTAAGATGTTGACCGGATGATTAGAGACGGAAAATCGATATATTTGTTAGATATTGAACGGTTAGGTACGCTGCTGATACTCATTATTGAAGACCGGTACATGTATATGTGTTTCGCAACAATTTAATGTAAATCTAATGAAAATAATAACAAAAGTTCTGCTACTAATTATTGAGATACTGTACGTTTTGAGTTGAATTGAATTAATTAATTATTAATTGATATAATTTAAAGAAATGAAAACAAAATGGGAAATTTGCCTTATCAGGAAATTCTCTTCACCTTAAATAGTTCATATCATCGTCTCAAAAATGAACTGAGTTTGTGAAATCATCATGCAAACCATGCATGTTGAAGAACAAAAGAATTATCTGTTTAATTTCCAAAGATTCAACAACATGAGTTATCGTTTTCCAGTTTATTTTCAAATTATTTTTCCATGCAGAAGCCGTTTGAAAATATCAGGAACGAATTGTAAAAAGTACAACAATTACTTAAAAGCACTGAAAAATTATTATTAAATTTGTTTGATAATGAAAACCGAAAAATGAAACCTTAACATAATTGTTACATTGAAAGCCTATACCGTAATAAATAAAGTGTAACGGTACTTGACTCAATGGGGATATAAATAGTGAATTAAAATAAATGTCTAATATCACGCAAATATTTCTTCTAGATAAGGAACTTAAGACTCACCTACACTCGTGGATGCAACGCCAACTTGAAGTAATGAAGTCATGTTATGTGTCTTCAATAGATTTTCTTCATACAGTGCAGTCCATCATTAAATTAAATCAAACAAGATTTTAATTGGCAATACAGCTGGCTCAGCAATTAATAGCACCAGTTTATTTTCGATTGCATGAAAAGACAAGAATTTCTTGCTGAAATTCGCTGCTCCAACTTGTTTAAAATATTTTTGGGGCAATTACGGACCAGCTCAGGTAGAGGTACGACTTTGATTTGCATCACTGAACGCCAACTTAAATTTCTTGTTAAGTTCGCTTAAGTTTTTTATTTGACACTTGATGTCGTTTGGCACATAAGTTACAATATCACAATACTGTTCAATTCATAGTCAATTATATAGCATCAAAGTAGACCCTAAACAACCTTGTCTCTCACTTTTTAAAAAAAGGTAACTTTCATTGCATATGCCGGGCATCAGATCTAAAATCAAACGTGTTCATCATTCGCATCCGAATTCGTCCGATGGAAACTCTAGGAACTGTAAGTATTAAGTTATGAAAAGTTTAGGAACTTATTCTGTTATCAACAAAATATTCATTCAATTATTTTAATGTTTAATTTAAACGTAGATAAATATGAAATTCGCTTCATAAGCATAAAAATTCAGTTCAAAGTGACAAATAATTTTGTTTTCAAAACAATAGTCCAAATCCTGCAACAAGCGTAAATGTTCATTCTATAATTTATTCTTAATTCTGAAGAATGCATCTAATTCCTGTAAATATCTCCGATTTTCTGTTCAAAAGCAAGAGTTCCAGAGTGAAACGTGCGGCAAGGAGCAGCACATATCTCCTAATAACTAACGTCGCGTATGATCCAGCACAGAGCAAAACTATCCTCACTCGCTAGACAATATTGACGCCCGCTTATGTTAGAATCTAAGATCATGGCTTAGGGTTCACGTTATGCTCAGTGTCAGTATTCTAGTCACGTTCGGCCACAATCCTGCTGGTACCAGACTAGGACTGGAGACGGTCAAGTTTTGGACTGAACGTGCGGCACCGACAGGGCGTGTACAGCACAGACGAGGGCGGTGCAAAAGGCGGACCGCGGCACAAGCTATGCGTTCCGCACTCGGGAATATAGCAGCCTGGGAGGGCTTCAAAGCTAGACAAGGTGGCCTTTCATACAATAGGGAGTAAACCTATAGCAGGAGGAGTCATCCTCGCTGAAAAAGGCAAGTTTCTTAAATGAAGTTATTGCGAATTACGCATATTGTTTATCACTAGGTGTGTGCGCCTTACATCTCGAGACCAGTCTCACCCTAGACCATCAGCATTGATTAAACACGGAGCATATCATGTACAGGCGCAACTCCACGCCCAATTCACCGTGTGATCTGCTCGAGGTTGCGTGCTCGATTTAGCAATCACACCACAGCATCCGTTATTGCTGGCAGGGAAGGTGCGCTTCGGCACCTAGGATGCTCGGTATACTATGAAGAAAGTAGTTTTAGGGATTGAAATATTGAAACATTTTTTGGTATACTATGCGTTGAAATTTCAACGAATATTGGGATTTAACTGTATATGTAATTGAATTATGTAATGTAATGATGTAATTAAATTGAAAATTGAGGTTACTCAGTTAGACATAGAGAGTTCATGATTAGAACTTTAGAAGTTGACTAAATTATTCCTGGTAGTAGATATTTACGTTGATGAAGATACTATGCATATTTTCAGCAAATTCAATTCCGATTTACTAACGTTTCTGTTCATTTAATTCTGTCTCAAGTCATGATTATAAAATTCGGTCTTAAATTTATTCTGATCTCCTTATAGCCTTCGATTATTGTACGTTATTTTGAATTTTACTACACCCCTATATTGATATCTAAAATATATACTTTACATTAATCTTTTCTTCAATATTCATAACGAAGTCATTGAGAAAACGAACGATGAACGCATCAAGGCTGCGTTTGTAAGGATTAACAAAATTGTTACTGGAGAGGCTGAATGCAAATTTGTTTTACTGAAAATATTCATTTTATTGAAGGTGAGTTCAAAAACATCAAAAGTAAGCGTTTAACAGTAACCCCCAAATCACTTGTTCTCCCAACGTCCTTTACTGTAATAAACGTAGACATTGTACATTACGATCAACTTTTTGTGTAGCACCAAATGTATTGCATTAATCTAGGTTTTATTGAAGTCGTAACCTACAGAACGTTTTCGTAACTCAGGCGTAGTTCATAATCGCTTTCGTACGCGGTGAGGTTGTGATGAACCGCATGATCCGGAAAGTAAGTTGCATCACAGCCGGAGCTTGCGTTTCGAAATCTTTACCTGACATGAAGCTTAGAGATTTGCATCTGAACACACGAACGCTGCCAGAGGATGCGGAAGGAAAACAAACTGTCCTTTTTACGACATGAATTTCAGGAGTGTTGCTCGGTAGGTCTGACATAGACCCTACGTATATGTGGGCCGGGAGGGGCTTTCACAAGAGGCTGGGCCCAATAGGAAGCTTCGTTGCAACGGAGTTTGGGTCGAGAAGCATCTTCGGGGGAAAGGAATTTATTAGGGTATTTTGGGAGCGAAAGAAAAGTCAGGGAGCAAGTTTGAAATTTACGGGGAAGATTTTATTCCCTATGGAGGGAGTCACTGCCAAGCACAGTAAAGAATCACCGATAAAGAACAGGCAGGGAGCGCCGAACGGAATCTCCGGTAAGTTAATATTTGAATTTATCATTATGAATATTAGATCATTTCCCGACACTAATTGACATCCTTGTCATGCAGACTGCATTCTAGTCACTTTTGTGTTTTTGAAAAGCCGCTTATTGTCTCGTGCTATTTTCTTCCGTGTTGCCAAAAATTAAAACACAAAATTTAATGCACGAGCAATTCGTTCCCCTAAAGATGAATTTGAATGCAAGTTATTGCGTCAATGGAATTATTGTATTCCTGCGACTTTTTTAGTCACCCAGCGACGCTTCACGGCACATGACACGTGTCGGGTCCGTTGCATTGTATGCAAATTTCGTCTGTAGGCGCATCGCTTTCTTATAGGCCTACCTTGAAATCAAATTACCACAGTATTATTCAGACGGAGAGCGCACACGGCGCTAAAATATTAGAATAAGATTGAGTTAAGCGTGTGGTGCGTAGTCCAGGTAGACAAGTAGTTTAAAGGATCGTGGAAGGTAGTGTTTTAAATGAGCATGTCGACAAATTGAAATTTTCTCGAATTTCGATTAACAGATCATCTCAATACATAGGAATTTACAAGGACGACGTGCTCACTAAATTTCAACTTGTTAGAACTACATTTAGCAATAAATTTATGAGTGGTCTTCTGTGTAATTTAAATTGTATATAATTTAAATAACACATCTGGGTAATTTCTATTGTATATAGCAACTTATTGTAAGATTAATGTAGGGAATCTTCAAAAAATTGTGCACTGCACGATCACTATCAACATTTATACTATTTCAGGCCATATAATTAGTATTGCTTCACACGAATGCGCTTTAATGAGCTAAATTCGAAACAATCAGTGCAGTTTTCAGCCACGTATATGTACTAAATTACGACTCGTTTTGGTCAAAGTGCAGTCCGGCAGAAAATGTTATAGAAGATTTGTTTCAATATTTGTATAGCAAGCACCTGTTTAATTAGGCCATATATAGTCTCATGATATCTATTTTCTCTGATTCTTTTGGTTCATCTTCTCGCGTTTCCCTTATAAACTCATCGAACACTATATTCGTTCCTCGTAATTTTCTTGAAGCATTCATGCCACATGTTTCTCTTGAAGCACTCATGCCACATGTTTCTCTTGAAGCACTCGTCACCATTCATGCCACATGTTTCTCTTGAAGCACTCGTCACCATTCATGCCACATGTTTCTCTTGAAGCACTGTTCACCATTCATACCTCATATATATAGCAGGGGTACTCCCTATATAGTTTTATAGTAAACCTATATGCATGGGGTTTACTTCCTATATAGTTTCTCTATAGCTAGTAAACCTTAAGATTTTCAACTAATATGCGGCACTTAACAGTAGTTAAAATGGCTCATACTTACGCAGGCATTAATTAGTCTGTTGCAAAAGATCCTGAAGTGCCATAGATCGATTTCATATATAGCTTCTACAATAAATATATTTAATTCGGAATTATCTGTTAATTCTTCAATTTTTCCATCTCATTCTCATTCGTGACCATAAATGTCTCTGCTTTTTTTAATGATTGATTATGTTGACATAATACATTCATCATCTCTGTGGACTGTGTTGATATTTCGGCGTCCCGAGGCCCACTCGAAAATGTTCAAAATTTATTTTGTTGTTTTCTTTGCATTTAAATTCTTGGCGAACTTGCGACTTGAGCAGGCTAATTAATGATATAAGTTCTTCAATACATTATTCAATAATTCGAATGAAATCAAGTCAACTTAGAAACAATCGTAACAATTTTGAATGCCGATTATTCTCATTGTCTTTATCATGAACGAACTCTACCCGTTATCAAGCACGCACGAAAACCTATTGTGCGTGTGCAATCGCCATGCAGTTTCTTATGTGGAGTTCAACTTTAGTAGGTCATCTGCCACAGTGCATTGCCTTTTTCTTGCAGCGTCTTGTTCTATAAAGTCATATTCACTGCTGAAGAATTTATTTTAGTAATAATACAAGAAATAAATCTTGGATCCGTGCTAAACTTTGATGAATCATCTACCTCAGTGCATTTTTTATTCCAATGTTTCGATCTAAGCCACATGCAATGATACCGAATTCATATTCTGAGTAATACACAAAATACATCCTGTGTCGTATTCAACTTTGGACATTCACATGTCACAGTGCATTGCACTTTTCCTCCTGTATCTCAACCTATAAATCACGTCCACCCGCTGAATAATTCATATTCTGAGTAATACGCAAAATAAGTCCTGTGTTCGTGTTCAACTTTGTCGAGGCGCCTGTCATTGTGATTACATTTTTCTTTGAGTAGTTTGATCAAGTTCTTACACAAGGAGTTATAGAGGAATACTTCCCCCGCGATCACATTTGTCAACGCAAAATGGTACGGTACTCTAAAACTTCAGCCGAATTCCAAATGGACTCACAGCAACTTTTCGCGAAAACTTTCAAACTGATGTCACTTGATCGACAAGTAGGTGCACGTCAACGTACAAATACATCAAGAATAGCTTAAGTTGATAATGTCTTGCCACGGGTAACAGGTATAATTTATTAGAATTTGGTAAATAATATGTGGAATGCAAAAAATGTTAAATATATCAGTACGTTCAGACCGGCTTGGAGTTTGGAATAATCATCGCGAACGAAATGTGGCGCATTTACTTCCAATAACCTAACTAAATGCATAAACAAATTTTTCTGATTGGAAACATTTGAGGAGCTTAACATCAACAAATTAGAAAATAGGCTTTTAAAAAATTCGGACGACTTAATTTGTAGTCATCGCTATGAGTTTCTTATAAAACTCCCATTAGTTTACATGTAGAAATTCAGAATTGCTTTTCATTTCATCATCATTAGGTATAAATTACAGGTTACTCCTAATTCTATCATCACGGTTTACACGAAGCACCAATTTTCCCGTAAGCCTCTAATGCATTGCAGTTATTGATTAATTCCTCCGGTCTCGTACCTAAGTGCATCGATCAGCTCAATATAACCAAGCTAGCCCCAGTAACGATACGAATTATCTTATAAATAATACGTGCACGGTACCATCAGATACTATTTCAATAAATCCCTCTATTTTGCCCTTCGATCAGGGGATATAAAAGGCGTCTTTCAAGACGAAAACCACCGCAAAGACATATTTGATATCCAAGAAATTATCCCATGTACATTTGTCTTAGCCACCCTTGAATACTGATTATGTCTCAACCAAAAGTGAGTAAAATATTGGCCTTTTAAATTAACGGATTTGTGTAAAAGCTGAGCCCTCGAAGAGGTGCAAAGAAAATGTAGGCATCATTTATCTCTGCTGTATCGAGTAATCTTCGATTGCAGTAAATCAGAATTTAAACACATAATTCATAGCGGTTAGCCTTGACGATAATGTTTTAGATCAACCTTGCAGTGAGTCTTCTCACTAAAGATTAAAGTATCATAAATCCCTGTGGAAACCTGCATAGTTATAAATTAAGTAAAATTATACGAGGCTAACCGAGAATATTCTCAAAAATATCCTCCGCTATGAAGAATTTATCGGCCTGCTACATATGCACTGTGGTACCAAAAGATACCTATTGGAAGATTCGACTACAAAAATATTTAAAAACTATTTTGCGGGTATTGGCCTCTGAACGAAATTTTAGGAATCAAAAGGAGATCAGCAATAAAATTGACGTATTCATTGAGCCACCTGATGTTCATAACCTTCGTGAAGACGACTATGATTATGAAAACCAAACCTGGATTGAGGCAACAACTTACATCAATTCTTGTGTGGATAGCTATAAGTTAACCGATCTGCGTTTGCGCAACGAACTCTGAACTGATCGTTCAAAAGTTTACAGTCTTTCTTAATTTGACGAAAGTAAAAAGAAACAAATCGAAAGACGAGTAAATGAATACTTCAGGAGAGGCTAGCCTCGCGTGTAACTAGTGTAATTATCTTGAAGCAATTTATTCTACATTTTCGAAGCATTCTCAATTGGAAGGCTTTTTGAGTTGTTTATAAACGAGGTTTTTATATTACCATACAAAAATGATGATTTAACTGAGTGCACAATACAGAGATCTGTATGATGAAATATACTGAAGAACAGGAAGTATTTCAATATTATTGTTGAATATCAGTAATGCTTTTCGCTTTCAGCCAACGAATTGGTCGAAGTCTGCAGATGTTTTCAATCAAAACAGCTTAACATGCGTTGAGGCAAGATAAGTATAATAACATCACGAAATGGTGGTCATGGGACTGCTGTTAATTTAGATAAATATTCAAAATATTAACAAATAAATAAATACTAAAATATTTTTGAATATGATAAATATTCGAGCATTTCCCGGTGATATGTTCAAAAAATGCAGCCTTTCGGCCTCTCACACAACATTTGTGTCATACATTGTACCAATCAGCAAAATATCTCAGGACGTTGCCATGGCCACAAAATTTTGAAGTATTTCATGTATATAGAAGCTATAAAATTTATACCTTAATGATTTTAATTGGTACATATAGTGTGGTGTCAGAATACTCCCATGCAGGAGAGAAGAAAATGCTGCATTATGTGAAGTTGGCTCATGCGGGGATTGCTTCCTTCCGTATCATTTGCAATGATTTCTTTCTGAAATATGACATATTTATTTATAATTTATTTTCATAACAAATATTTAAATCTCGTTGGGAACAGAAACCTGATGAAATTCGTATGCTACCTCAATAATTAATACGATTCCAAATGATTCAGATTTCGTACTAACATTGTCCCAGTGGTAAAAATAAAAAAAAAATGTATACATGCATAGACAACATGAATCTATCCAAAAGACTAAATAAAATCGAGTTCTAAAATCTCCATAAACTTTTTACTAGGAGGGAAAGAATTCAAATGTTAAGTAAAATATATTATTTAGAAAAATTTCAAGTACTTCTATTAACAAAGTGGGCGAATTTTTTTACATCAGACGGTTATTATATGTATTTTAATTAATGAGTTCAGCGTTTAGCTCGCATAGCGTCTGTGCGTCTATTTCTGTTCCAGGCTTCAGTTCTAGTTTCATCGTCCTGACAAAACTAGTTCAATTATGGAATAATTCATCTTTTAACCGGAGAAGTTGAGATTTATTTGTAACTCTGTCTTATAATAAAAGAGATTCAATGAGTTGAAATAAATCAAATTACAAGCGAAATTTACATTATCAGCGGTATTTAGGTTCTCATTCATGGTATATTTATTCGACTAGGTTAAAAATACAGACTGAATTTACTTTGCAGTCCAAATCGCACGAACAATGTGAGCTGTTTTAAAGAACGAGTTCGACCCAAACGAGGTGTCAATATGACCTGCAATTTTCTATTAGTGAAAATCGTCACACATTCTTTGTTCGGGGCTAAAATTAATGGAGCTTTGAATTAAATACGAGATTTTTGTCATAGATGAGAGCAATCGAAACTTTGTGATGATGTATTGAGGTCTATCAATGACTCTGACCATTGCTCGATAACAATCCTAGTGTTTAACTCTGTTTCGTCGCCCAGCCCTCAAATTTTGCCGTTGTTCTGACAGACAAAGACTCATAATGCTCAATACTGAAGTGAGAATTCGTTGACTTGCGTATTTACATTAACTGCTCGATGGATTTTCTCCAATTAATTTTTATTCTCTATTAAATTGTTACATAATCTTTACTTTACTCATTTACTTAATCCATAATTACCAAGTGTGGATTAATGGGTTTTATCAATGGGTAATTACCCACTTGGGTATATAATTCACTAGTTTACCCACGAGGTACGGCCAAATACTTTTGCAAGAATGCCAGTAGCTAGTGTTTACTACAACATCATTTACTCTTTGCAATGCATTGACCTATAGAATCACCAATGTATGCTCCAGCCTTGAATAGAACGCAATGTTAGTTGTTTGATATTCAGAGAAATAGCAGCAGTTGTTCTCAGCTACAACTACCGATGATATTAATCCTTTATTGGTTCGATTCAATTAGTGGTTTAGGAGCTCATGGAGTGCGAATGCAGATGCTTCATCTTTGTCGGAGTGATATTTTATTGAAATCAGTAATTCACTTGCATTTACCGTAGAACCTAAAACCTTACAGGTGACGTGCGCGACGAATATAGGTTCTTTGTGTTGGATTCTTAACAACATTAAAAATTCGGTCACATTATCGCGTATGCGTGATCAGTATAGTATTTGATTCTTCAAATTTCTATTCAATATTTTAATGTGCCTCCCAACTTCAACGTGGCATGCTGAATAAACTATCATCGCATACATAACGAAATTAAATAAATTTTCTTCCTGGAAATTAAATAGAAGGAAATTAAATAAATTTCCTTCTTCCTCATAGCTAATTGGTTTAACTTGCAAAGACATTTAGTGGCTGGCTTCAAAGCTCGGAGGTAGAATTGACAAATTACCAAGAAAAAGTATAGGGCATGTCTTTAAAAAGTACGAATAGTCAACTTATAGTAAACTTCTTCAAGGTTCTTAACTAATTTGTAGATATTGCCTAGAACTAAAAGACAGATTTAAAAGTACCTACGTATTTTTCCAATTACCTTAATATATGAGGTTTTCCCAAACTCAATGTTTCTTTTTACACACAAAGCAACTTTACTAAAGTGGCGGCCATAACTGAAGTCATTAAAGCCATTAATAATGTTATCTGCTGCCGCTGCTGCAACCCTTTTCGTAATCTTCGTTGAATCGAAATGCATTATTTACCCCCACCCGCTTTCAGTTGCTATTTGCCTGGTACACATATTCAAGCATGCATGTTTATGGTGTTACAATATGTTCAATATGTTGAAATAAACGGTGGTGATTTTTCCTAACCAAAATCTTTTAATGATATTGCAGCAATTGCCTATACAAGTTTGAAGGAACCGAAGCAGATGAATGCTGACTATTAGCATTAAAATATCAAAACCTAATATATATTTGATATAATTTCCACTGCCAGAAACACTTGAACATGGGTTGATAATTATTTCATATCACGAGGTCATTAAAAAATAAAGTTAGTAAAGTTAGTTACGCCGAATTTATGATTGAGTTGCAATAATGAAATTATGAGATGTATCATGGCATTATTACTCTATTATTTTTACTTCTCCCCATGCATGAACTAAACGTCCTTCCTAAAAACTCTTGAATGTAAAAAATTCGTAATGCATACGTGAAGAAACATCGTGCTAACGTCCGATACCAGCAGCGTGCGCTAATGCTGCTCTCTAAGAGCCTTTCAATAAGCGGTCTATGGCACGCGTGTCTCTCTGTAAGAGGCTCATCAATAATTAGCATGCGGCTTCAGCGTGTCACGCTACCGTTCAAAGGAAGTCAATTGATCACTCGTGGTCAGCCAAAGACTCCTTCTTTGGTGACGATTATTCGCGGGCCAAAGTGTGCGAAAATTTCGATTTATGGATCCTCTTTGTCGACGCAACGTTCGTAGACGCAGTCGCTGCAGTTACAAAAGATTCAGGTTTTATCCAATTGTAAACGAAGGACTCGGGAGTTATTGCTGTACTTTAAACTAATTCTGAGATGTTATAAAGCTTTTCTTCATTCAGCTCTTTGTTGTGGATATGGACTCAATAGTAGTTTATTTCATTGGCAACGGGCCGATATCGAATTACTGGCATAAAAAATAGGAGGAAAATATGTGAGTACTTTTAAATCAAAAATCTAAATCCTAATCTCGCTGATAAATCCGGTTTACAATAGAATAAAATTTTATGCCATTTTCAGACCGCATTCAACACATATTCTGACCAATACCCAATATATTTTGGTATATGCGGGGCATACCAAAAATTTATGCTAGGAGCAACACTATCGTTGTCTTATTTATCAAATTGGCTCTTTATTATCTCGAGCGGGCATAGAACATATGTACCGGTTGATCATGAGAGCTCTGTTATGTATTATATTATAATTACCTCAATAGTTCAATTTTCACGGCAGAATTGAATCTTTTTTTGCTCAGGATGATATTGTATTGATTCCTCATTTGTAATTATTTCAATAGAATATAAACAGGCTGGAGCAAAAAAAATTTCAAAATATTGAGTAGCGACACTAAAGCCAGAAGAGTCAGCCATATGACATTAATATAAAATTTTCTAGCAATACTGTAAAAAGCCATAACAAGTTTTGTTCCAATGGTCAAATTGATCAAAACAAAACGGTCTTTACACCAATACTCGCTGGTGCCTTGGAGGTTCATTCAGTTTTTTAAATAATAAAGTTATTGAGCTCTACGTCGACAGAGAATAAAACGTAGCACAGGTGGAGCGCCTTTTTAAGTGCAGTGCTTCTATCCGTAAATTACGATCAAGCGCTAAGTTTGGTCTGCGACAGATGGCCTGTGATGGGCGGAAGGTTTTAACGCTCACGCATGTAGCGTTGTCTTCCTGTAGATAGAGTGTACAAGTGTAATATCTGTAAAAGATGCATAAAACGATCGTACTTTTCGAAAAGAAAAAATAATTAAAAACTGTACCGATTTGTTCTCACTTTTTTATGTTTCATAGATCTTATGCAGGACATTTGATTCCGTTCGAAATGTTATAACCCGCTTACCAAACTCTCACTCATTGCACGATCACTATATATTGATCAGTGTCTGTCAAAATTTGAATAATTCGTGATATCAAACAGAGCAGTTCACCTCTAAGTCATTCCTCTGAACCACACTTCACTGCACAAAAATTCACTACACAACACATTACTGTACAACACCACACGTCACCACATTTCACACGTCACCACACATCACCCTAAACTACACGTCACCACACCACACGTCACCACACCATACGTCACCACACCACACACCACACGCCTCAATGTGATAAAGTATTATCGATCAACCAGCAGATGCGACCGCCCGCGAGCTCGCGTTCTCACCTACAAAAACTTCTACATGAAAATTTAAATGAAATCAATAGAAATGTAAACTAATAAGCATTACAATACTTGCTTTCACTTGAAATTCAATTATTTATAGCATCAAATATTTCAACCTTCTGTTCAATCTCAATTTCAGTAAATTGATCACGAAAACGTCTTCATGAAAATATAAATGCAATATGTGTATGAAATATAAATACAATACTTGACTTCACATATAATCAAAATTTTGATGGTAGTTTAGATTTAAGCCTTGCTTTCAATTTTAATTTCCATAAATTGAAGTACATATCTATAAAATCGGTAATTCAAATATTAGAGGCAAATACCGTAGATTTGTAGACGAATACGACCCGATGTAGGAGAAAATGTGAAGTTTAACATTTCAAGTTGCTTACCAAATTAGAAAAAATGATCAAACGGCCCAGAGTGCACTGACTTTGGTTTTAATGTCATCATCTCAAATCTGAAAAATGTATTGATTTCATAGTAAGCATATTACTAATACATGAAAATTTTCTCTTTTCTTTATGCACTTGGTAAAATAGCATGATAAGAAGATTCTAAACAATTTATATTTTTTGTAACTTCAATGCTGTAGCATTATAATACATTTTTAATTGGATATTTTTAAATTATAACATAACGTCAAACTGAAGAACCCCTTATAAAAAATTCTTTTGAAGCCATTGATTTCACCGAATAATTCTCACAAAGAAAACCTGCTTAGAAGAAATAGAAATAAATATGATAGCGACGAACAAAATATATAAAATTACAAACTGTATTACAATGAAAATAACTGTATGAACTCAGGTTCATTGTATTCATTAATGTATGGGTTATAAGACGGGCCTCTACAAATCACACTGGAACCTCAGATCAGGCTCGGCCAACAGACCCTCATAAAAAGCAGAGATAGCTGCCAGACCATCACTAATGCCTTACGGCAACAGCAATAAAATAAGATTAGCGCCCCCACTGCCTAGGATTAATTCTTGCCCGACCATAATCGCACAAAATCGTCCCGAGCTACGACCTCTGATGGCCGTGGTCACGTGTTGGTGGCGGTAGACCCACTTGCGGCGAGCGCCCGCCGTAGAGTTTTTCTTTCACTGGCACTCTAGCTTTCTTATGATGCCAGAGATATAGAATTTGCAGTTTTAGCAGTTTTTTCTCGTATCGAGATTTTTATTACACTAAATAAAATTCAACAGCCTTATGATAATTTTTAATTAGCATTGGATTATTAAGATTATTAAATATTAAGATTATTAAATTAAATTAGTATTTAATTCTTATGCTAATTTTTAATTATCATAAGAAGGGCAGAAATAAAATAAATAACACAAAAATATACTAGATTTTTTCTATTGCCAATGTGAACTACGAGGCAAAGAAAAAAAAGAAGTTCATGATTCGAATAATCAGCAATGGTGTATAATAAACGACAATAATTAGCAATGGTTGATCAAATAACACCAAACAAAAATCACAGCAGAGTTTCGTTGAAATAACGCAGCATCAGATGGAACTGACCAAAAATAAAACTTATTCATTATCACACCATCATCGATACATCATCGATTTTAATCTAAAACTGGCTTCAACTAAAAACCATAACAAAACCAACAAAATGTTGTTCAAATTACTACCAACAAATGGTAAATATCATGAATAATACAAGCCTTCATAGACTCTTTCCATTTCAGTTCCAGAGTTATTTTCCTCAAGGAAGAGTTACTCTGCATTTATAGTATAATCCGACCTGACCTCAATTTTTACATGTATTGAAATAAATCTTAGTTTTTAACTCGTGACGATGCCGGATGAATATTGTCCGCTATGCACGTTAGATCGTAAGAAGACATAACCTATCTTTAGGCTTTATATCCTAAAAATACATAACATGTCTTCGCATGACTTGAAAAAACATAATTTGACTTTTCATGACTTGATATCCTTGAAGTACAATGTCCAAGAGAATTTACATGAATTAATTTTTTCACGCAATATATACGTGGTATATGGACGTTTTTTCACGGTGATCAGAATTCACTCAGAAGCATTAACGCAGATGTCATCCTAATGTTGAGTGCTGACCTGTACAGTCTTAGTGAGCGTCTTTAAATAAAGTTTATTTTAGTGTAATTTTTATTTAACTCTAACCTGTTGCCAAGAAGTTTAGATTGCACGTTCCACTGATTATAGGCAACGTCGGAAATTATCGATTTTAGAATGTACCTTGTACTAGTGGCAATGAAGTTCAGTAAATTCGAACTTGCCCATTATATAAATTGCACTATTTCAGTGATGGCATTAACAATTTTTACTATAGTTAATACGATCAGGGTTCAAGAAGGTTTTAAATATATGTTTGATCCAAAAACAGTTGGTTTATTATAGCGCTTAAAAGTAAGAATTTCAGGCAAATGTAAATTTGAATCGTTACAATCTTTGCGATTCAATAGGCTAGAAATTAACATTTGGGCTCAAATATTTAGATATAATAAAAATTTTTACATGTCGCGTCGTGGTTAAGACATTAGTTCCGACTTATACTTTCTATACAATAATAGCGGTAATATTTGTATGTTTTCCAACATCTAAGTGCACAAAGGGAAGTTTCTTGACTTCTAATCAATCCTGATATAAATTTTCTGAGACTCTCGCTGATAAATACAAGGCATGCGGCAAGTTCGAGTTGATGACAAACTTTTGTATTCTTGCTCCTTCGCCGATACAGACACGGAATGATAACGCTAGTCTGTGTTTATTGCAACACTTTTGAACTTAACTTTAACTTGAACATTTCATGCTTAACAGTAGTTCAGTTAACAGTAGTTCACGGTTCAAAAGTTTATGAAAACTTTTACACTTGTAGAGCGTTCGGTACTTTAGAATATCTTTGAAAATTAACTTGTCCGTAAATTCCGCATTCTCAAATATTAAAATGAATTTCAAGTTCCACTGATTGAAGTGACGTGATAAAGTTTTAATAAATTTCTGTGTAATTTTTTATAGTTTCAAAAAAGGTCGCGGGTGACAAACCTCCGCGATTAGAACATGTTTCATATCATGTCACGATAGCAAATGAAAACATTTCTATTAACCAGAATAAGCGCTTGAACAGCTTCGTTTCTTTCATAAATCGCCCCAGACTGACTAACTACGATGTTAAGGGACTGAGGAAAAAATACCATAAGCTACAAAAAAGCGCAGGTATCATCACGCAACGGAAGAGCCAAAAACGTAAGGGCAGATCAATGGAGCTAATGTCGCTGCCGGCATAAAAAGATGAACCCGGGCTGCTGATATGATCATCTCTGAATATTCTTAGGTCATCCAGAGCATCGATCGAAACGTTGATTATATCTGCCATATTTGTCACGATCCACTTCAACTTGCAATAAAAAAGTTTCAGTGAAAGATGGATGGGGGGTTAAAAACTGTGTTATGGTCAGCACAGAGAGTTTGTGGTGAGAGTTTAAAATGATTTTTAAAGTAAATAAAAAATTAAATATATGATGAAGACTCGACGGAATTGTCCTACTTTTATTAATAATATTATTTTCGTACTCCCGAGCGTAAACTCCGCGGTTAAAACACTTCGGCCCACGCCCTTACATCCCAGTTCTTAGCCCTCCCTTCCCTCTAACCCCTCCCTTCCCTCTAGCCCTGGAGTTCCCCTCACTCCAGCATGCACTCTACGTGACACGTGACCCTCTCTCTGCAACACGCGCGCAACACGCGCCCTCGCACGCAACCTCTGCACCCACATGTGCTCCAGCCGCGGTGCAACGCCATGCATGAAAATACAAAAAAATGAGATAAGTTTAAAAAATAAGTTTATCCATTTCACGCATTCACGTCATTAATCAATCAGGTTATTGAATTGAACTTTATGTAAAAAAAATAGATTATATTTTTAGTGAGAAAAAATTAACTAGCTGCGCGTGGTAAAAAAAATCTGAAAATGGGGGAATTATTATTTATTTCCAATGATCTTTCTGAAGAATATGAGGTCCTAAAAGCTTTAAATAGATACTCGTATATATCACAACTAAATCAGTAAAATGTTTTAGTAAACTAGTTTTTGATAGAGTTTTCATGATGCTTCATGATGTTTTCTGGCCATCTGTTATGTTATGATTGCTAATGTCGAAGGTGTGAACGAATTGCCTTAGGGACTGTCGATAAATTTTACGTCAGGTCTCAATCATCATGCTTAGTCAGAAGCTCCATATTTAGCGTCAATAACATAGGTACTAACCGCAAAGAGAACAGATCTAGTATACATTAACGCAATGTCCCTCTTAACCTACACGAAAGACATCGCACCTCTATAAGAGCTGTCTATTAAACAACGCAGCTATCACGGAGACAATTGCTTGGTATTTTAATGGCATTGAAGAAAGTACACTCTAACTTGACATTATCAGCTTAAAATAGAGTGACCTTTACAGTGTTAGATTAACTGTGTTATGGTAAAAGAATAGTGAAATTCGTTTCGTAGTAGAATGGCATTGGCGTTGTCCGAAATGTAAAAATGATCTAATTATATAAATCATAGAACAGGAATTGTTATGGTATTGAGACAGTCTATTCTGGAACTCAATAAACTATATTAATAGCTCATAAATTAATGATTTATGTTCTAAAACGCATCTGTCAGTGAACATAGACCATGTTAAGTTTAGAACGAGAGAATTCTTGCAGCTAATATGAAAAATGTCTTAGTCCCAGCTTCTACCTGTTAAAAATTTGAAAATTAAAATTATATACAGGAATAAACAGATGAATAGTAATGGACCAAACTATGAAGTATGACATTCAAGAGCAAAGTATCAAGCTGTGCAGTTCTCCCCAATCGCTGTATATTGAAGTAATAACTAGAAATTCTTCCACTGTATCCAATTTATATGAATTATCATACAAATAATAACTTCAAATTTCTCCACTGCTTGCTCTGACTTGGTGGTAATTAACGTCTCGGTGGTATAGATCAATATGAAGCCATTAAAAGTTTGAACCAATAACATCGGTCACCGCCAATAATCATGTTAAAGTTAAACATTTCATTCGATGTCAGTTCCAAGTCTTCACCGTGCAATGAACTTAATTCCCATGACGAAAGTATTTAATTCCCATGACGAAAGTATTATGTTCAACGTTTACTTTTTGTGTTAGCTTTTCTCATCAAATAAACTTTTGATTTGTACTGAACACTATTTAACAACTCGTAGCATCGCGTTATTGATTGGGTCTCAGCAATACCCCATTATATTTAGAAAAAAATTTTTATTCATATTACTAATACATTTATAATTTAATTTCCAAAAATCCGAAAATTATAATTGCACTCATTATATTTTACTTCACTTCGGCAAGAACAATGAACAGCAAGATTTGTCTGCCGTGGAAAAATATTTGGAGTTTATGTCGACAAGGAGCTGAAATTTTCTAGGCCTTATTGAAACGCAAGCTAATAAAATAAACTATTTGGACTGATCAGACGCTCTTATGAGTTCCTAGATGCAGAAGCAATGAAGCAGTTGTTTATCGCTGTCGTGCTTGTAAGGAATTTACACGAATATAATCGCTGATAATTTTTATTTGAGAATCCACAGGATAAATCTTCGAAGGTTTTCGAAGGCAAGAGAATAAAAAGTGAAGAAGCAGTGGAGCAACTGCAACCAAAGAAAAACAGTCTGATTAACTGACAAACGTAGTTCAAGTATGCTTTCTATGATCATATTCTGTATTCCAATTTATCGGCACATGATTTGACAGTGAACTTGATTCCCAGTGTTAACCTTGCGAAGTTGCGACACTGAATACGGCAGCAGCAAACAGACGAGGAGTTCCTTACGACATAGCTCAAGCAGAATGGGTGACGTGTGAAGTGCGTCTTTATACTGTAACGTAACAAAAATAACTTATTGAATTACAGTAAATACAATGGTTTTCTTAGTTGAACAATATGTCATATATAGTGGTATTGTTAATTGCGATCAAATATTGATTAACCAACCTTCTAAGTTATTGCCGATGGCTCCATTTAGAAGTGGCATAGATGCCATTCAGAGGTTTGATTTAGACACAATGTGCAGTGGTTAGTAATAGGTTGGCCCAACTCAGCTAATTTGGTAAATAAGTTAATAAGGTTAAGGTTAAGGTTCTAGGCCGGAAATAAGGCCAAAGTAATTAATGCGTCATAGACGACTTTGCAATATTGGGTCCAACCAAAGAAGTGAATTTGCATGCATTAACAGGACAAGGGGCCCATTCCATGCATTAAATCAAGTTAATACAGAGAGAAAATGCACATATTATGTTGTACATAATACAGCAATCTTGAATGCACAATTTGTCACCTTCTTCGAAGCTCCTAACTGTTAATTCCTTATCCTAGACGTTAACAACTATTCAAACTTAATCTTCATAGTCTTCCTTAAATTAAAACGGAACAGAATTTCTTATATGCTATCGAACCTAAAGTTTGGAAAAGTCATGTGGTTACCGATGCTTGAAAAGAACAGAAACTTAGTTGACAGTGTTCAAAGACGGGGAAAAATTATAATTCCATGCTCGAAAGGAAAGTCTTATGAAGAAAGATTAAAGATTATGAAGCTTCCAAGTCTCTGTTATCGACGTTTGCGTGGTGACCTCATTGAAGTATACAAGCATACTCATAGTTTATACAAGGCCCCAAAAGGATTCCTAGAATCTGAAACAAGAACCAACACCAGGGGCCACTGTTATAAGTTAAAAAAAACTGCGGTGCAACTCATCGACGCGACAACACTTCTTCTTGCTTCGAGTCACCGACATGTGGAACAGCCTCCCTGATGAGATTGTTGACGCTCCGAGTATGAACGCCTTAAAGAACAGACTAGACAAGGCTATGCAAAAGTATATGTTCAGTCTCGAATTGCCTAGCACTCTACGGAACTAGTAAAGTTCCAGTGAGGTTGTAAACCAACGTCACTTGAAAAGATTTTATCAAAAGGCCAGTTTTAGATCTCGGACGAAACTTAGTCACGAAAACTACAAGAATCGGCTACAGGCCTAAACAGGCCTGCAGCCAGCGCCGAAGATGCTATGTTATGATATTTTCTATGTAGGCTAAAATTGAGGGATACCTTTAAAATGATTCACTGCTGTCAACATGTGACGCAAGTTGTTTTCTACATTCCTAAACAGTGGAACCTAGGCTTACGCTTCATAAAATTCCTCTGTTTAAGGAATTTGACGCGTATACCGGATGCCATTCGATTGAGAACTACTGGCCATACAAATATTAAGCCCGCCAAATATTAAAACTGTATCAATTTTTCTCTTAAAATGTATTCACGTAATAAAATGCAAGTTTGATTGAAGACCATAGCATGATTTTTATTACTCTTATTCGTTTTTTCGATGACTCGAACAAAATTTCTAACTGGCGCCGGGATATCATAAAGCATGTTACCAAATGACATTTTAATGGAATGCGACGTTTTGAAAATACAATTTTCATTGTCAAGCAGGTGAAGGTTTTGAGACACTTGAAATTGAACTTTGAAAATGACAGTAGTGCAGATCAATGGTAAAGTGGATACAATTTAAAATATAAGCTTAAAATTACTCTGATAATAATTTCAGCGTCCGGACGAATCCTGTAGTTTGGAGGTTGATACCCTTTCAAAATTTTGAGTTGGTGGCGACCCTGAATTAGGAACCGCCTAGGACTCGGACCGAACGTAAATCACCTTTTCTATGTCCGCTTTTTGGTTTAAATTCCGGTCCCCGAATCGGACAGCTACATGCGCCTGGGACTCATTCTGCCAACTCTTGCCCTACTCTCAGGAGAACATAAAGTCGGCAAGGTGGTTCTGACTAGTCGTTGATTGCGATCAGGTGGCCAACCAGACCCAGAATAACTCTAACGCGAACATAGCAACTCTGGGCATACCCCGAATTTTGTTAGGGTAGCTGGAGACTCGTTCTTGATAATGAGGGCCTCAGCTATCGCCAGTCCCGGTGGGTTAAGGCACCGCATAATAAAAAGCATGTTCTGGTCTTCAATCAAATTGCATAAAGAAAAGCTTCTGCCGAACTATACAAATTTCACATAATAAAATGTATACAATTCAAGGCAAGGATAATTTTTCTACTTCTACAGTTGTGGCCAAGGAGTTCGATGCATCCAGCAAACTGTTTGCTCAGGTCAGTGAGTCAAGTGATAGCCACGCAGTAGATGACTTTAGTGTTGATACTCGAGGTCGATACAGGGCCGACGTTACGTGTTGACATAGACACCAAACAACTCTGAAGAAGCTAATACAGCTCCACACGACATCGCCCCAGTCACATGAATGATAAATTACGTTTCCTCTGCAATCTATACTCGTCAGTCTTCAAACGCAGGTGTGAGAGGCGCTCAGTATCATTCCTTGATCTAAAAAATTATTTGAGTTGAGGATAAATTAAAATTTAGGAGATATCCTAATAATTGAATATTTTTTCCGCAATTTATACTCGTCCCAACTGGAACACAACCGTGCATAGCATGCTTGTCATTATTTATGTGCAGCTATTAAATATAACCTTCGATTGATATTAAATATGTGACATAAAGCAACGAATATATAATAAATGCGAATGGTGGTCATAATATTTTACGCTTCAGTCCAAAAAATAAATGAGCACTACAACAATTGTGAAATATGTGTACGTATCATATAGTTATTTTGGAATCCAAACGAATAGGTCGAGCTTGGTCACGAAAATCAGCATGCGATTTTATATTTTTAGCGCATTTTCTCCTTTATGGAAAAAATGCACTATTGTGCTCGCTATGTCCGTCTGTCTGTCTGTCCGTCCGTGACTTCACGTTTTCGTCGACGAGAAAATGCGCTCTCTGTCACTCACTTCAGTGAGTACTGAGTTATATTTTTTAATTTTCTGTTCAAGTTTGTTACTAATTTAAAAATTAATTCGTACCCGCTTGTTATATATCAGCTCATTTACTTAATTTTGGGAAATTTCTGAAATATTTGACACGAGTTTGACCTTACCGACCGCAAAAATTAATTCGTTTATATGCATGTTGCATGAGAAAACTGCTCACAGACGTTTTCTCGTACATAACGGGAAGTTGTGTTAACGCCTGATGTTTTCTACCCTAATCAAAGGTTTGACTGTTATTAAATATCCATCATCTTAATACTAAACCTTTTAAATATTTATTTTCATGCGTTTGCAAATAATAAATACAGAAACGGTCGTCAATGACCGACTGTTTTATTGTTTTATGTTTTATTTATTTATTTATTTTTTGCTTCATGTCCTTTCTAAAAACTTAAGACTTTAATATCTAAATTGAAGTTTGAAAAAGTAATTATGTTCGTTGCAATTAAATCTTAATCAAACAATTCTCTATTTACTTCTTTCGTAAACATTTGCTTGAATTATGGATGTTGATACACTAGATTACCGGGACATTTATGATTTAATTCTTCCTTTTCAACCTAATCGTTACAAATTTTATTGTGATAAATTAAATTACAAAAATTATCTATTTAACCTAATTTACTTAGGATAATTTTTAAATCGTTAAACTCGCATGTTTCGACTCTTTATAAAAACGTAGATGCGTAGCAGCTCGACACACGCAGTTCGAGCTATCGGTTGAGCTTGCACAGCAATGATCTATATGTGCACATCAAGACTAGATTAGGGGATGGCAAAAAAAATGATGTGTAAACACTATGACTCCCAACTAACTTCTCTGCTCAAACAAATTCCGCTCGATAGTCAATGTAGACAAGTCAAAGGGCTCAATAGTACTCAGTTTGGTGAGTGTCTGTCCTGGCAGTGCTACCAATACTTGTATTCTATGAATATATATTGAAGTATAGAACTCATTTCGTCGTCAATGCTTCACGATTTGCTATTGAGAGAAGTTCGGAATTGCATTTGCTTGTCATGACTATTTCGTTCTGCTGATATTGATTTGAGATAGCGACTTCCAATGTGGCAATACATATATTGATGCATTTTGAATCACGACTTATATTTCATATATTTATTTTATTTGCCCGTGTTACATTTGTAAATTGGTGGCTGCATTTGCCCATAAAATAATAGCTAATATTACCATCACCTGACTACTTATAGAATTATCGTTTTGAAAGACGATATTTTTCTCACAGCAAATATTTAACCTCAGAATAGCCAATAATTAAGAATATTTCCTGCATTATAGTTATGCTTACAAGTGAAAAGTTCTCACAACATTTTTATTTCTCTATTGCGGTCAGATTAAATTTGAACTAAAATTTATTCACTTTAACATCAGCAATACGCCACTTTTTCTATTGACTGTACTTGACGATTAAATTTTGATTTTGGAAACATCAATGACCATTTGCTGAAGAAAATTAATAATATAGGGGAAAAAATAGCAACTATAATGCAATCTACACAGGGAAATATTACTCACATAACACAATACTACTTACCCTAAATCCAAACGAAAACTACCCTAGATCACGATACCATTCTAAAAAGGGTGTCAATCTACACAGGGAAATATTACTCACATAACACAATGCTGCTTACCCTAAATCCAAACGAAAACTACCCTAGATCACGATACCGTTCTAAAAAAACTCAACACAGATATTAGGGCCCCCGACACGTCCTCCTGCCAATCAATGTTTCTCATGGAGCCGACGGCAGCCCAAGCAGGCCAAGGTAAGCGAAATATTGTATAATGTAAATTTACGGGACAAAATTAAATAATTTATGAGCGTTTCGCTTGATCATGACTGAAAATGAACGGTAAATCACTTTTTTTGCCTAATCAATTATTTCTTAATTAGCATTTCGCTAAACGTGCTAAATATACATATTGAAATAACACGCTTTTAGCTTCTCAAAGGCAAATAAAATGCAAACACTGCTAGTGGATAAATTGATGAAGAAGTGGAACATAATAATCACGTGAGACAAAATCAGCCCACACGCGACTGATGCAGCAAGCGAGCCAGAGTTGCGTGACTGATGCAATTGGCTTGAGGATGAGAAGCGCCGGCAGACACAACAATAACAGCAAATATTACGGCATGAGAAGCGCCGGCAGACACAACAATAACAGCAAATATTACGGCATGAGAAGCGCCCGCAGACACAACAATAACAGCAAATATTACGGCATGAGAAGCGCTGGCAGACACAACAATAACAACAACATATTACGGCATGAGAAGCGCCCGCAGACACAACAATAACAGCAAATATTACGGCATGAGAAGCGCCCGCAGACACAACAATAACAACAACATATTACGACAGGGAGAAAGATGGATTACGATGCACTAACTTGACTTTTGCTGAGTGGATCTTAGCTTAATTTCCACAAACCGCGCTCCTGTGAAAATTATAATTTTTTCTTGAATCTGACTTCTCAAATTCTAGCGGTACTTGTCATGAAAGGAATGCTGATTTTTCTATCAAAGCAACCTATCTCCACAATAGCTCAAATTAGGAAGTTTCCTTCTGAGCAGAAATAAATTGGAAAATTCTCATCTTCTCATCTCTAGAAAAAATAGATTTATCATTATTTGTGGGTTTTCAAATTATTACAGTTTCTAAAGGTCAAATCATTTTAAATATGGATATTTAAGCTCTATGGGAATGACTCGAGCAATTTTTGCGGCGCGTGCATCGCTGGAAAATAAGGGTGAGGTTAAAAAAATCCGCGGGTTTTAAACCTAGTGTTTAACTACCTGAATTTGTGATCATTATTTGACATGAAATGCTAATTCGAGTAACCAACTTTATGAATGTAAAATTGTTCCAATAAATTTATATTAGCTGGTGTTAAAAGGTTATTATACAGCGAAACTCCTACGAATTTTTACTTCTAAATCGGAGCAAAGTTCAGGATGGGCATTCGAAATCCGCTTGTCATCGGTTCCGCCATTGTACATGCAACCAGAAGAAATTCTAGTCCAGTCTGGCCGCTGTCTATAAAGACAGAAAATAGGTCTTCGCTGAGCGAAAATTGCAGCTCGTCGAACAAAATTGCGAGTGTGCGAGACAAAAATTACGTTGCTGAGGACTGAAATTGACGTTACTGCGCGCAGAAGGATCGATGTCTGTTACACGGAGCTCTAACAACAGATAATTATAGAGCAACCGATCACGTAGCAGTCTTGCCTTTGATACGCACCTTGACTGCATTTGTTTTTAGCACCTCGGAGAATTTATTGCGTTATCTAAGGTGTGTGAACGGCTCCTTAACCCTCATATTTAGAATCTAGGCCACGTGTTCGAACTCAGGTATCGAGGATCATTAACATGATAGGAGTCTGATGTCAGGTAAAGCTTCCGTTAGGATCGCTGCCAGACTTCTTATTAAACTTGCGATGAATAGCGCACGTACGAACGTTGAACTTGCGATAAATAGTGTACGAACGAAGGAACATCTCATTAAACTTGCGATAAATAGTGTACGACCGAAGGAACATCTCATTAAACTTGCGATAAATAGTGTACGCACTAAGGAACTTCTCATTTAACTTGCGCAAAATAGTGTACGCACGAAGGAACATCTCATTAAACTTGCGCAAAATAGTGTATAGGCGTATAAACAGCTGTCGCCGCACGTCATCTAAATTGTCTTATGAAGAATTTTTGGGTGAAAGTAGAGCGCAGGAATAGCGTACAAACGATGACAGTTCATAGAAAATTTAACTGGTGCAAATCTCTCGTTTTTCATTGTTTTTATTTATAATATTCTAATGTAGAATGTCAACGTTGTTGCGTTATAGTTTAAAGATAACATATTCAATGTTAGGGTTTTCTACGTTATTTGTCACAATGTCTATTAAGCAAATATTTTGTGCATATCATGTCATATAATAATAGATATGTCGAAATACTTGTAGAAATAGGTAAATTAATCCTAAAAACGAGCTATACATTTACATGTAAAATGATTAAACGATGCAAGACCGATGCGAATTGTAGACATTCAAAATTATGTCAATGGATTATATTTCCTGTATAAAGTGAATAGAAAGAAAAATTATAATTTTTAATTTACATAAATTTACATTAAAATTTTAAATTTACATAAATTTACATAAATTTACATAAATTTACATAAATTTACATGCGTCACTCACCATGACTCAGCTTTCGTGCCACAGGCTTTGTCCTCATCTTGAGTTCATCGGCAGAGGCGAAAGTTTATCCTGTTTTTCCAGTCTCGCGATGCTTGTCTTCTAACTTCAATTAATCATATAGAATTAAATAAATGTTATCAACATTTCAGTATTCAGTGTTTCTCAAATGCTGATACTGAATGCTAGAAAAATAACTTTTTATCTCTCATCTAGTCGTAACTTTTATAATTTAAATCTAAACTACAGCTTTACATTACACTTCTAAACACAAATTTATTTTCGATCATTTGCCGCTGACGTATCTTAATATTATTTATTGATACGCGAGCTAAAGAACTATACAAATCTGGAAGAAAAGTCCTTATGCTTCCGTCCCGCTAAGATATTCTTGAGCAGTTCTAAAAAATGTAAGTTTATTTATTACGATTCTCATTATTTTGTCACAAAAAATATTCAATATAATACGGCCTGTGTATGAGTTTAAATAAGTAAATAAAATAAATACAATTATTCGTTAATAATTTGAATATTACTTGAAATCTTAGGGAGTTTAGCCCCCTATTTCCTTAAAATCTACTCATAAAAGTCTAGTGACGCCCACTGAGCCATAACGTTTTGAGGGGAAACTGAGGAAAAGAGAGGGAAGACGGGCAGTCTGGGTGACTGGGGATAGGGGGACAAAATAGAGCTTTAATGAGAGCAGGGACAAAAAAAGTCTTAATTAAAGAAAGATATTTGGAGGGATTAAATATAAATTAAGGTTCAATCTTGACAGGTTCGAGAGCGTGAGAGGCAGAGATGCATCGGTAAACTACTAGAGTAGTAAAAGAAAATTGACATTCATGTGGAAATGAATAGAAAATTGACTCTTATAGCTCTAAATTAATTTAGGCAGTGCAAAATTTCAGTGCTTTCAAAGTTTACAAATATTCTTGCTAATTTAAAATGGATTTAGAATATTTTATAATTAACTCAATTATAAGCTAATTGAAATAATTCAAAGTTATTTTAAATTATATACCCAATTTAATAAATTCGTATTTATGTAGGTATTTCCTTAAAAAGAAGCATTTATATACCAACGAAATGAAAAAGATTCATAGTTTTTTACACATTTTTAAATGTTTAACATGTTATCCTGTTGCTGCACGGCAAACATCTAAACGGTAGCTAAGCTCGTCCCACGCACGAGAAAGCATATCTTCTGCTACTGAGTGCACCGTAGCAGTGATACGGTTCTTCAGATCAACCAGAGTTGCTGGTAGAGGCGGGACGTAAACAGAGTTGCTGGTAGAGGCGGGACGTAAACAGTTGCTGGTAGAGGCGAGACGTAAACAGAGTTGCTGGTAGAGGCGGGACGTAAACAACGGGACGTAAAGAGTTGCTGGTAGAGGCGGGACGTAAACAGCTTCCTTGACGTAACCCCATAAGAAATAGTCACATGGGGTGAGATCAGGGGCCGTATTATCAAAACTTCGTAAGTACGCAAAATCGACTTACGAGTGGCGTTACGAGTACAACGTAATACTAGCGGTGGTATTATAAAAACATTTGCGCGCGAAAAATTTGCGCGGGAAAAAATTTAGGCTTTTAGCTAAGACTTGCGTACAAAAGTTTTGATAATGCCAAAATTAGGGTGTATTTACTACCACAGAACTTTTTTGTCGTAAGTACAAAAAGTTACGAAGTTTTGATAATCCGGCCCCAGGTGATCTCGGTGGCCAGAAGTGTAGTGCCAGATCTTCATTTCCTGTGCATACCTCGCATAAGGAAGTGGAAGAGACTGATTCAAAAAAAGTTTCGAGCATCAAGATACCAATGGCGCTGAAGATGCCGCCCAATTCCGCGTTTTAATATCATAAAAAATTAATCTTTCTCATTCCATAGGTTATAAATTATCCATTTTGAATTTGAAATTAACTAAATACGAATTTTTTAATTAGATATATCATTTAGAAAGACCCTGTATACCTGTAAACTCCCAAGACAACTCAATACAACAATCTCCAGCCTCTGTCGCTCTTAGGTCAAAGCCCTTTACCACAACTAGCATGCATTAAATAATCTGAAAATCCCTTAGTTTATTTTCGCTAAAATTATGGCGAATCGAATTTGTGTAAAATTATTATTAGACAAGAACCCATATTATGTCACAATTTTTGTAAAAAGTTAATTTACAGAAAGCTCTGCAATACATAAAGAATATTTCGTTCGGCCTACCGGTTATCAAAACCTTCCCAAGCTGAAACCTGGAATGGAATCAATTATTTATTAACCTTAACTGTAATCTTTATTGCTTTAATAGTGTCCCGTGCGTCTCTAAGCAACGTCAACCTATCTATGAAAATAGGCGCACGAGTAATTATTATTAATTTAAATAATTAATTACAAACACCGCAATTGTCAAGGCGGTGGTCACGGCAAGTGAGTCTCAGGCAACCACAGTCTCCACGCTACACACAGAAAAATGAGTGAGACGTTGTCCAAGGAGCGATGAACTTTTGGCTTTCATGTGGTCATCCTAGTTCTATCCGGCAATGACCTAATTCATCCATGACCTAGTTCTGTCCGGCAAATATTGGGCGTATTAGTGTTGCGTACGCTCTGTGCTGGTGCTGTAAGTGAAAGAGATTGTCACTATTTAGCCAATATGACACATTATTTTTCTTGAGTGAAGTAACGAAGGTTGCGTTGAATGGTGTGTTTTGGTCGCGACGCTGCTGTCGTGTTGAAAATTTTGCAACCATTCGTAAAAATCACGATGTCTGTTGATTTATTACGAAAATCACGTAGCCAGTAACGAAATTATCGTCGCTAGTAACGCCCATCCAATTTCCGTACACGACAATCGTATCGCCAGTCGCTTAATGGACACTAGACTTGTATCATTAACAGTTTCATGTCATGATTGCCACGTCACCAATGCCATCATGGTCATCACAATTACGTCACTGTCATGCTCACCAATCGATTCACTATCGCCTTTATGGTCTTGGCAGTCACATAGCTAGTGGCTTCAAAATCACAATAATTAAGTCATTAATATTTATTACATTATTATTACATTATTATTACATTATTGTTAGTTATTAAAATAACATTTATCGCGTTTTCGTAGTCATAAAAAATCACGTTAAAAATGGTGTCTTGATCACGACGATCACGTCACTAGCGGCTTCATGGTCACGACGATCACGTCACTAGCGGCTTCATGGTCACGACGATCACGTCACTAGCGGCTTCGTGGTCACGACGATCGCACCGCACCACCGGCGCAGCGCCAGCGCCGCGCCGCAGCCCCTAGACTGGCACTGGCTGCCGCGACGCGCGTTCTGTGTCTTGAGATCCTCAAGACAACGCAGAGGCTCCGTGCCATCAGTACACATCATCCGGACCATCATCCGGACCAGGCGGAGTCCGCTGCTCTCTGACTTGAGGTCTCGGCGAATCAGGAACGCAGAATCCCGATACAGTAACACGTCATCGATTTCTTAGCCAATGAGAATGCCAGGTCTACTGATAACGCGTGCGTCACTGATCTCTTTGCCTTTTGCCGCCGGGATTTTTACGTCATGAAGATTCCAGCCAATAGGACGGACTTGTTGCTCGCTTGGAATCGGAACATCCTCCTGGAATCGAAGCTCAGCCAACAAGACTCGCGTAAATGTAACAACGCAAGCCATTGGCTCAATCTGTGAGTGTCTTCTTTGCTAGGCGAGCCGCCTCCGCTTCGTAATCTTTCAGAGACGCTGATGTATGTCTTGCTTCTACTCGGTGTCTTCAAAGTTTCTCCTCTCTGAAGATATGGCTCCACTCCCCCTCCTTAACCCCACGAACTGCTGCACTTCCCCTTTCTAGACGGGATTCGTGGATATCCGTTGCAGAACCTTGTCCCCTCGCTCTTCCTTCTCCCCTTATACTTCCCTCCATCTGAGGGGCTTTCGGCCCCGGTGTCCCATTTTCTTCTTGTCTTTAGTGACATGTAGTGTGCAGCCCTCCTGTCCATGCCCTCCCTTAAAGGCGCTTGTCTCAGCCTAATGCTGCGCTCAGATCCTTCCTGCGTCCTCTGGCATCGTAATGTTTTTGCCGCTCCATCTCAACTGTAATATACTACATGCATAGTCAGATGAATTTGTCGATATCTTCAGTAATATTAGTGTTTTCTCGCTGATTTCTCTCATAAATTTTTCCGAATGTTACGTACATGTAATACCAATTCTTATATATTAAATGCTTTCATCCTCTGTGGGTAAATGCACTCAATTTATCATTGATGTTGATGAATTAAGTCATAGGGTACGGGCAAATTTTATATTTTTATTTATGTTCCTATAAAATGTGAGCGATAATTCGTTATAAAATGTGAGAGTATATATATATATATATATTAACTATGCCGATTCTAGTTTGATTAAGGTTCAAGAACTCTACGGACCTTAAAACCAGAATTCAACTTACTTTCACGTGTAACTCTTAAATTCCCTTTCAACGCGCAAAATTCTAGACATGGGTCGCAACATTTATCGATATAAATCCAGGTTATGATGTTTGTAAAAAAATAGAAAAAATGCTTCGTAATTCTATTTTCGTAATTCGTAATTCTATTGCTTCTTAAATGCTTTTGTTCGTAATTCGACCGTCACTGTTGACATATATTCGGGATTTATCAATATAATACAAATTGAATTCTTTTAGAAAAATGAGCCACGGACTTTGAAGGAAAACCAAATGTTCCGAAACCATGCATACAAATATTCGAAGAAGTTGTTAATGAACAATTATTAAATAAAATAAATTTATAACGATTTTTGCAGCACTTACTTACACATGTTAACATATGCTGCAAAATTCTAGAAACATTGTTTCAAACTCTAAAGAAAACCTCGAATAATTTAACTTCTACAATTGAGAACTCTCAATGTAATGAAACGAGGTCATTTTCTCTCAGTGTTCATGGAACGCAGTCTCAACTTTTTTCTCAGCTGGCCCTGATCAATGCAGTCAAACTTACGAGAACAACGCCAGCAAGATGGCCTTATACATTTATTGTATGATGATAAATAAAAATCATTGTCAGAAAGCTTCTGGAGCAAAACATAATCCATTACCAAACTTCGCTCAGTTTCTATTATTACCAAAACTTTTATGCAAAAGTTATGATAAAAAATTTGCATAGTTTGTTACTTATATGCAAAATTTATGATAAAATACAAAGTTTGTTTATTTCATTGACGGTTTGATCAGAGAGAAATTGATGTAATTTTTTTTTATTTTATTGGACACCTAAACAAACTTTTGGCAAAAAATGGCATTCATCACATTTTAGATATTGGTATGTGCAAGAAAAATATTCTATTGTCGATAAATATGTACAGGTTATACAGGAAAATTAAAAACATAAACATCATTGAATGAACCTTTACAGAGACACTGCTGAAAATTGAAATAATAAGCTCGACATTTCAATAAACTATACATTTAAAAGAATTTATACCGACATTACACCTTGGACTCGTGCATCTCCATTTCACAGTCAATCCAGAAAGTTTCAGCCATTCCCTTCAAGTTTTTAAATTATGTAAATTTCACGAACTTCCCTTTGACTGTTGGTGTTAAGAAATTCTTCTTAAAAGATTTTTTCTGCATGTTTTAGAATAAAAAATCCTCCTACCACGTCTGGAGGAAATTCCCCAACGTTACACAGTTTCTTAATTGCTGCAGCATAGCTCCAATAAAATCCGACTATAATTTAAAGTTCAATCTAATATAAGTTTTATGGAGAATGATATGGTAGTTTAAATCGATGCCTTAATTTTTTCATGGAAACAAGACAGTTCGCACTAATCAGCGGCCGTAAAGGCACCTTCTGATGGGAGATTCGGCAGCGTAAACCTAATTCTTTAATGATATAAAGAGCTAATCTAGGTTCCCAGGTCATCATGTTGCTGCCTGAAGAAGTTGACATCATAAGCCTCAAATTCTTCTTCCTGGAAAGTAAAGTCGGGTGCAATTTCTACTAATTGACAGAATTTGGGACAAAAAAATGTGAAAACAAATTATTGTAATTTTAATTCAGGAGATTCATGACAATTATATCAAGAAATGTTCGGATAAGACTGTTATATTATCTTTTTACAAGCAATCTAAAAACTTACCTTCAATTGTAAACAGCGTAAGTACGAGTGGAGCGACAAATAAAGTATTGAGAGTGATGAATAGGCTTCAAACAAGAGAAATATTGGAGAATCATGCAGTGCATCCAAATAGACGTCGGTGTTGCCGTTCATAAGGTCGGACGAAAACACCACCAATAACAGCACTAAGAGTAACAACATTAATAACACTTATATAGTTCGTTAAAACACCATCAAATTACACTTAGTTAAAAACACCCTAAATAATAGCCCTAAGTGTAAATTTTAAAATCTCATTCGAACTTAAAGTTATGTCTTACCCTTGGTTCGAGTATCCAATATTCTTTCGGAAGTATCGCACCTGTTTTATCTGCTGTCCCGCCGTGACGATACGTTGACGCAGCCTCGGCCAAATGACCTCACCTGACAGTTATTCTGGCGTATCAGAACCTAAGGCTCTAAGAATTCTAGTTTCAAACTCAATTCATAGGATTAACAGGCAACAATGTACTTTCTAAATAGCATCAGAAGTTGTTTTTGTCATTGTTAGCCGGGCCACATCAGGAAGCCCACGTGAATAAAAGAATTACTAATATTACTCAATTTGGTCAATTCATGGTCTTTGGGAAACTGCCGGCCTTCGGTTTCATGACTTCATTGAAACGATCACTTGGCCTCAATCTATGATCGTATCTATTCGAGTAGTAAAAAACTTGACCAAGTTTGTTGAGGAGGTGAACATTACACATTCGATTTACGCATCACATTTAATGAGTTTTTCTTGCTCTCAAGTTTCTGATATAAAGTCATGGTTAAGAAGAGTTACATTCGATAGTAGTTACCTTACTCCTCAGTCTTTTCGAATAGGATTATTTTTCCCGTTAATTAGATAACAGGAATATATCACTATGAGAGGAAACCCCCATGCAAAAAGCTGCTTCAATTCCGGCACATTAACCCTTCATCTTCTAAGACTTCAAATACTTACTCGGCAAAAAAACGGCAGGGTGGCCCAGTGGTTAAAGTTCATAATGCCAGGATTGGAGCAGAGAGGTGAGGGTTTGATTTCAGCTCTGTGCGCCAGTTCCTGGTCAGAATTGCCGAGGAGGCCGGGTGGTTATGCAATGCATAATAAGAGCAGTGAGTTACGCGTTCGAGACCGCAACAAGCTGTGAATGTTCCGCGATGTTAAGAATCGGCGATAGGCCTAGGATCTAATACATGCTGCAACCGCTATTGTTCTAAAAAAAACTTGTTTCTATTATTTTACGTCTGAGTGTCTGATGATAGAATGCTTAATAAAAACACATGTATGTCAATCACATTTAGGATAGAATGTAACTGACAAACAATCTTAAACCTTTACAACATCTCACTTGAAAATTATGAAAAAATGGTCACAAAAATGGTATTAATTTGTAAATTGGATTAAATCATACGAAAATTGTTATATAGACTATTAATTTTTATAGTGACGGTCTAATTTCTTGATTTTGCATAGGGATATGCTAAAGAAATGTTCTATTTAATTCCACAATCGATATAAAAAACGAAAATTTAGCATAACCATTCAGGTTAATAAGTGCAGTTGTGTTTCGTTTCCGCAAGTTTGGCCCCTTGGCCACCTGCTCACCTGAACCGGATTCTTCAGGATTAGAGGACTCAGGTGCTGCGTGCAGGAGAGAGTCCGCGGCGTTCATACGGCAAACAACTTCAGATTGTGCTCTGTGTATCGTGATCAACGTAACGATTTCTTTCGCGCTTAACACGTTGGCCGCGATGTGCGCCATATATGTACACGCTGTACTTCTCAGAATCGCGATGTGTACACATGTGGTACATTCATATGAAAAATACATATAGCATGGCTTTATTTGGTACACATCGCCAGGAATAATGACGAATTTCAACCCTGAGCGATGTGCACCAAATGCGGCCACGAATTTTACGTGATACGATGACAGAACATACCTCTGCAGAGCTGCACACAACTTTTCTCCTTGCTATCTGCCGGGTAACTGAAGATATTCAAGTTTGAACCTATCGCCCGTACGGCATTCGGGCCAAATCAGCAATCGCGGCCAACGTGTTAAACGTAATATTGTAAACTATTACAGTTATACATTCACTAACTTGATTTTGTATTGCACTTTTCTTTATACCACGAGTATATTAGCTAAGTGTTCAATTTCAAGAACCCGGCTGGCTCTCTCGCCCCTCCCCCCTCCTCTTCTCGTCACGGGAAGAGGCAGTAGGCCTAGGTAGGAGTAGCCTAGTAGGTTTGTGAGCCAGCTAGAAACTGTTTTTTTTTTCTGTAATAAATCCATGACCATCTGACCTAGGTATTGGTTGACCATTGTTGTTTCTTCTCTGTTTATCTGAAAAATTTTGTCTGCATCAAGATACCTGATACCATAATACCAGCAGTCCTGGATTGTTGGGATCAGATCCCAGCATGGTGCTGGACTGCCATAGTGGCAAAGCAGAGAGTTTTTTAGACTCTCCCTCAAGTTCATTTTTGAGTCCTATAACTAAGTAGACAAGCAAAGTATCATGGATACCAGCATTATCATACATAAGAAATTGGTTTAAATCTTGAGTAAATGAGGAGATTAAAAATGAACTGATTCTAAAAAAATTCTGGTTTGTCACTATGCCCAACATCATCATCATGACATGCCTGAAGATGATGAAGAGGACATTATCCCAGAAACACCAACACAAGTTACCTGTACCTCAAGTTCTCACGTGATCCCGCTGCCTGGCTTGTTGCTAGATGACATGGAAATGAATGAACAGCCTTCAAATGGACTCGATGGTTACAACTTTTCTGCTAGAGCTGGCACAGAAACACACCAGGTGACAAAACCCCAAAACTTAAGTGGACGCAAATGACAGAAGAGGCTGAAGAGCATGGAATCAGAAGAAGAACTAGACAATTCAACGAATTCATTCAGCCCCTTAACAGGAATCAGTCCAAAACCAGTTGGACCATTCTCAAACAATAAGCACCTTAAAGCCTTTCCCTCAAATTTAACTTCTCAGTCAACTGGAAATCAAAATACAGTACTGATCAAGCAAACATCTTTGTATGCAAATAAAATTTCCCTAAACCCAGTTTTGGTTGCTAAAGAATTGAACAAAATAATTCAAGATTCTTCTGTCAAAGACGTGCGGATCAACAAAAGGCATAACATTGTGGCCGTGGAATTCAATCCCAATGAAGAAGAGGCAATAAAAACCTTACTATCTACCATGAATTTTGGACAATAGCAAGTTCAATGCTATAGACCATCATCTGATTTAGAAAACACCTGCTCTGGAGTCATTGGTCCTGTTGGGCATGACGTTGACCTCGATGACCTTTTAAATATACAAAGACAAGCTTGTAAAATAATCAGGATCTCCAGACTATCAAAATTTTCTGGAGCATCAAAAGAAGACTCCTTAGTCCTCAAGCTGGACTTTGAAGGTAAACAAATACCAGAAAAAGCCATTTTCTCTTTTATTTCGTACAGAGTGAGATTTCAACCCACCACCTCTCAGATGCTACAGGTGCCAGTGACATAGACACCTTTCAAGTGGGTGCACTGCCCCTGAACGTTGTCTGCTCTGTGCCGGGAATCATTCTAAAGACGTATGCAAGTCAACAACATACAAGCGCGCAAACTGTGGAGGGCCACACATTGCCAGCCACCAAGACTGCCAATATAACGTGCAAGCCAAGGCCATAAATGCATTGACAAGAAGTGGAATGTCGTATGATTTAGCCCTAAAGCAAACCAACTCGGTACACCACAGCCTCAATTCAGGAAGACCCCTCCAAAACATTCCAAGTGGCCAAGCATCTCAGCTGGCAATGCCTCAGAAAAGCCTTCTCCAGATCAATACCATTCAAGCAGAAGTGCACAAATCTCAAGGCTCCTATCAAAGCAGTTTACCATCTCCAAGCACCATACCATCAGTAGAGAACACCTATAGCCAAGTGACCTAGGCATGTGCAACACAAGCCTCAAATCATGGTCCCACCAATACAGTTTCGGAAACGCCCTCAATGGAAGAGGCAACAGCCACCCTTACAACCTTAATCAGAAGTGAAATCCAGAAACTCAGCATCTCACTTTGCAAGTTTCTGAAAGAAATTGTCCTAACAGATTTATCAAAAGAAAACAAAAAAGGAAAAGAACTGCTAGCCATCAGTGCGACCAGGAAACACTTTGGCAATGAGGTGGCAGAAGCTCTGCTGGGGGAACTTCATGCTGAGTCCACCATTGCTGCAGAACCAACTACAATTGAGGCAACCCCATCAGCTGTTTGTTTGCCTACCAGTTCTGGCCCCTCAAACATTTGCATGGAAGGGGACAAGAAAAACAATAGCAACCCAAAATTGAACCATCAAATAAGTGAATCCAGCAACTCAGAGCAACTGCAATCTCTTCCAAAGAGACAAAATAAGACTACAAAAACCTCAAAAAAGAAGAAAATTAAAATGTCCTACTCAAATCTAAATTTGATTCAGTGACCCAGTGTACTAGAGTCCCAACTAGAAATTTTTCAACTAAACTGCAATGGTCTCAGGGGCAAGGTTTCTGAACTAAAAATCCACGTATACACCAGAAAACCAGACATAGTATGTCTGTGTGAAACCTGGTTAAAGAAAAATGAGCTGAAATTCCTTGGATACCAAACATCATGGCTGCATAGACATAAGAGAAGGGAGGACTGGGAATTCTAATAAGAGAGGATGTCAGATTTCAACATAAGCAGGTGGTTCCATTCCCATCTGGATTCTTAGAATGTCAATTAATGAAATATTTAATAAATCAGATAGTATAAACATTCTGAATGTATATAATCCATGCAAAAATATATCACTTGAGGAACTGCAGCATTACTGTCAACTGGGGCTACTCGGGACAGATTTGAACGATTAGTTTTATATAACAGTTAATAACTACTTACCATGAAACATTTCATGAACAAGTTTAGTCTCATTTTATAGCTGATTGGCAGGGCTGTCGAATGGCGTTGTCAAAAAAATTCCATATGCTATTCGTAAGGTGCCAGACGCAAAATAGAGATTGTCCTGAGTAGCCCCGTCGGTTGGGGCTACTCGGGACAACGGGAATAAAACTTCATTTCAAAACATTTGAAGCATGCAGAGCATACTCATCCATTACTAACAGTACTCTGAAGTCCTCTTTCATTTTAGATGATGTCGAGGTAGAATAAATGACATTTTCTGTGATTTTTACTTGTTTTTCCTTTATTGATATGATATTGCTATATACATTAATTACCATATTATTGATGTGACATTATCGTATTATTGATGTGATATTACCGTATCCATGAACATGCCATTGAGCATTTACAACAACCTTGTCCATTGCAAGCTTCATATCAGCAGCCTTATAACATTTTTTTCCTATCTGTAAGCTTACAGGAAGGCTGGTAATTTCACATCATTTTAATTGGGACTTCCCGTGATCATTAACTTCGCGTGGTCATTAACTTCACGTGATCATTAACTTCGCTTGGTCATTAACTTCCTGTGATCATTAACTTCGCGTGATCATTAACTTCACGTGATCATTAACTTTGCGTGATCATTAACTTCCCATGATCATTAACTTTGCGTGATCATTAACTTCGCGTGATCATTAACTTCACGTGATCATTAACTTCGCATGATCATTAACGTCGCGTGATCATTAACTTCCCGTGATCATTAACTTCGCGTGATCATTAACTTCAAGTGATCATTAACGTCGCGTGATCATTAACTTCCCGTGATCATTAACTTCGCCTGATCATTAACTTCGCTTGATCATTAACGTCGCGTGATCATTAACTTCCCTTAACTTCCTGTGATCATTAACTTCGCGTGATCATTAACTTCCCATGATCATTAACTTCACGTGGTCATTAACTTCGCGTGATCATTAACTTCCTGAAAGGAATGTTTTAGTGACAACCAGCCTATCTTTTGGAGAAATAAATCATAGTTTAGGTCAATTACTTTTCATTCTATAATGCCTGGTGCACAATTCTATACATGACATGCTATGCACAATTTTAAGATGACTGATAACGTTTACGCCACTATTTTTAGTTTTGCAATATTCCAATTAGTTTCGCTACTACAACAGTTTTACGCCGTGTCATAGGCCTGTCCCGAGTAGCCCCGCCTGTCCCGAGTAGCCCCGATTGACGGTATACTAACCAGCTTGGGAAAAGTTACATTCTCATTGGTGACTTCAACGGACTTCACCTTTGTGGGACTCCCACAACAGGATCAATCCAACTGGTAGGAACATTGAAAGACTACTAGAAATCCATAACCTCTCATTGCTAAATGACAAAGACTTCCCGACATATATCGACAACCGCTCTGGAACAGCTTCCTGTCTTGATCTGTGTATGGCAACTCATAGTTTGGGTGTCCTTGGAGAGATGCAAAGAGGAACTGACATAGGAAGTGACCACTTCACCATGGAGATAACTTTTGGCTTTGGGTGTGCCAAGCAAAGCATCAATCCTCGACAAAACTGGGTTATGAAACAAGCCAAATGGACCACATTGTTTTCCCAAGACAGAGAACCCCAATCAGAGATGCTTGCCCCACTAGACGTTGATACTTTAAACCAATGCATCACCAACAAAATCTTTAACCCTTCAGCGGGCAAGCATTGAAATATCCAGAAATTAAAATTTCAGAAACCATTTCAAGAAAGTAAGAAGTATTATACAATATATTTATTTCTAGGAATTTTTGCAAATTTGCCTATTGAAGGTTTAAATCACACTTGAAGAATTTAATAAATGCGATCAGTACACAAAATTTTTCTTTATAATTGAAATTCAGTTTATGCAAATGAAAAATTAGAAACATAAAAATTTAATTTAATTAAATTTAATCAAGTTGCCAAAATAAATAAATATATATATTGATACTTCCACCTTTTGAAGCAAATGCGGAAAGAGCGTCAGTTCCATTGTCCGAGTCAAAACCTTCATTTAAATGCTCATATTTCAATTTGTGGACTTTGCAGTTGGTGATGCTATAGATAGAACGATGGTCAGATAATTAGTGATTGACTAAGGCATTATAAGGATGCCTCAAAAACAAACAGGAAGCCGTGGTGAGGCTTTTTGTGACGCAATTTCAAGTGATCATATATGGTAACTTACCCGTGAAATGGTTAACATTGCTAAGACTGCATTCCAAGGACATCTGGCTCTAGACGGTGTCACCGAACCACACCATGGTGGGACTAAGAGTGTAGAACTGCTGTTGCAAAGAGGAAAAGAGCAAAAAACAAACTTTGGAGTCATCCTACTCTTGCAAACCTGATTTCCTACAAAAGATGTGTCGCGATTGCCAAACATATGGCCCTGAAAAAGAAGAGAGTTGGACCAAATTCAAAGAGTCTCTAGGAAGTACTACTCCTACATCAAAGGTGTGGCGAGCAATTAAGAGCATTAGTGGGAAGCAAGGCTCAACAAACTTTCCTATTGGCAACCAACACACAACAAGTGAGGAAATAGCTGCACTTTTTCTGGACCAATTCACTCATGGCTGTGTTTCTGCAGAGGATCGGGCAGCAGATGAGGAAGTGATCAACAGTGTGAAGAGTGTAGTATCACATGCTGGTACACTACAATGCCCTGACATCAGTCTCCATGAGCTCCAGAGGGGTATCCAACCATCAAGGAACACTTCGCCAGGTGAAGACCTTATTGCGAATACTTTTTAACAAGGAGCCCCGACTACATCAAAATAGAACTTCTCAACCTATTTAACACTAGCTTTGTTTGTGGAGTAGTGCCAGCTGCATGGAAAAGGGGAGTCATATGCCTAATGCTAAAGCCAGGTAAGAATCCAGCACAGACCAAATCCTATAGACCCATAGCTTTGCTGTCCTGCATAGGAAAACTCATGGAGAAAATAATTCAGAAAAGAATTGAGCATCATGTTGAATCAAGAAACACATTTACAGCTACACAAACAGGCTACCGTCGTGGTAGAAGTACAACAGACCTACTGGCTGTTCTAACTCACATTATCAGACAGGCAACAACAGGTGGAAAATATAGTTTGGTTGTCTACCTGGATATACAAGGAGCCTTTGACTGTATATGGCACCATGGTCTGCTCTACAAGATGATGAAATTGGAGTTGGAACCACAACTAATTAGATGGATATACCACTATTTGAAAAACAGAAGTACTTCTGTGCAGATTGGTAACTGCCTTTCTGAAAGGCAAACACTAAGTAGGGGGCTCCTGCAAGGTGCAGTTCTTTCCCTAACACTTTTCAACATAATGATGAGTGATCTTCCTAAATCCCCACAAGTGAGAGTTCTCTCATATGTTGACAACATCACATTGGCTGTGGTCTCAGACACTGTGGGATCTGCTCAGCAGATTATGCAACGCTATTTAGATTCACTCGACATTTGGCTTAAGAAATGGCAGTTTACTATCAACCCATTAAAAAGCTCTCTTCAACTTTTCACTAAAAAGCGTAATGTGCCACCCATAAATATCCTCATATCAAACCATGCCATCACGCATGTGCCTGTGCAGAGGGTTCTTGGCATCCTCTTTGATGCCCCTAAGCTCACTTTTCAGTCACACATTGTACATCTGAAAAATGATTGTCTGCGCAGACTAGCACCTCTACGAGCCCTCTCGGGCAGCAGCTGGGGTGCATCCAGACTCTTACTGCGGCAGGTATACATAAGTTTCATTCGCAGCAAGCTTGAGTATGGCTGTGTATTGTTCAAACTTGATGATATTGCATCAAAGTAGCTCAAAAGTAATTCAGTCCAGTGCACTAAGAATTGTACTTGGAGCTCGCAACACCTCTCCTATATCATCTTTGGAGATTGAAGCCCATATACCTCCACTGGAGGTCAGATTTGATTACCTGTTCATGAAGTGGTATCTAAAAATATTGCGCTGTCCCGAGAGCATGGCAGGAAACGAAATATGTCATGAGACAGGTGTTGTCACACAAGGCACCAGTTATTTCTCTGCAAGAGGCAGAAAACTTTCATCCACCTCAGCCATGCCCATCCTCAGAAGAATTCCAACTCCCAACATTTCACCTATTCCGCCACATTTCAAATTGGAGCTGCACATCAAGATATCCACCCAAGGCACCTGCAGCCGGGGAGCCCCTACAGGTGCCAGCAGAGGCATTTTCAACGAGTACTGCCTAGAAAATTTTTCTTCTTATGTTCATGTCTATACAGATGGGTCAAAACTCAGTAATGGCTCCACGGCAGCAGCTATGTATATACCAAGTATCCAAAGTGCTACTACCTGGAGGCTGAACCCAGCTCATACTGTCCTTGGCTCAGAGCTTTTCGCCATTCTCATGGCTCTGCGGTTCTGCCTTTTAGATCCAAGGCTCAGCACGCAAAGCATCCTTCTGTTGACTGATTCTCAGTCAGCTTTGCAGGCAGTCAGCAATACCATCAATCCTTCGTACAAGGAGTATGTTTACAAAATACAAGATATCATCTATAAAAGGCAGGCCCCCATCATTCTGCAATGGGTTTGAGGGCACTCTGGGGTCAGGGGCAATGAAGTGGCAGACAGAGCAGCCAACATGGGTCATAACAATGCCCACTCAGCCTTGAGTACATTGGACCTGGAAGAGTCCCTCACTGACCTCAGAGGCAAACTACACAAGCACTGGACCTGAATATGGAAGGCCTCTGTCGCCTGCACTCAGAAGGGAACTTTTCTGAGCAACAACATGGAGGAACCCAGGCTGCGACCCTGGCTTTGCCTGAAGTCACGCAGACTAGAGTGTGCTGCTGCCCGACTCAGGATCAATTTTTGACTCTTTTCATTTTGAAATCAGGGAGGCTCAGTGAACTTTAGATAGGTGCCAACATATCAAAATAAAGCTTATATATGTATGAGTGTATCTATGAATATTGTACCGTCAACCGGGGCTACTCGGGACTGGCGGGGCAACTCGGGACGCACCTCTGACATGTCGTAAAACTGTTATAGTAGCAAAACTAATTGGAACATTGCAAAACTAAATATAGTGGCGTAAACGTCGACATTTTTCCTATCTATGTAGTAGAAAGGAAGTTGAAAAATACGACATTTACTAGCTTTGAAAAATTCCTGAATAAAATGGTGAAAAACGCTATTTTGAAAAGTTACTTCTGCTAAGGTCTGTAGCAAAAAAAATATTTGCCATATTAAAAAATTTTACTTACATAAAAGTTGCACCTAGGTGTCGGCTTGAAAACGTAATTGACAGATTTCGCCTATCTCATTCCAAAAAAAATGGCGGCCATTTCCGCACGGCGGGGCTACTCGGGACACCCCCCCGGGGCTATTTGGGACACCCCCAAAAGCACATTTACAGTAGAACCTCAGCAAAGGCTCCAGTTAAGAAAAAAATTGATTAGAAACAAAGAATATTGATTACATTTACCTCGCTGAGCGAAAAAAAAGTTCACTTATCGTCACCCTCATTTACCCAAGATTTAAACCAATTTCTTATGTATGATAAGGCTGGTATCCAGGATACTTTACAGGTCTACTTATGGGACTCAGAAATGAACTTGAGGGAGAGTCTAAAAAACTCTCTGCTTTGCCACTATGGCTTACAGATACAGAAAAAATGCTATAATGCTGCTGATATGAAGCTTGCAGTGAACAAGGTTGTTGTAAATGCTCAATGGCATGTTCATGGATATGGTACGGTAATATCACATCAATAATACAGTAATATCCCATCAATAATAGGTTACAGTCAACTGGGGGATTCGGCCCAGTTCATGTTCATAATGATGGCCAAAGCTGGGTCATAAACGGTGGCATGAACGGTCATAAACGGTGGCCAAAGTCACTCAGGCGTTTATGACCTGGTTTACAACCCTGGCGTTTATGACCCTGGCGTTTATGACCCCGGCGTTTACGACCCCGTGTTTACGACCCTGCATGAATCAAAAACGTGGCCAAAGTCACCCCAGTTGATGGTAATTAATGTTTATGGTAATATCATATCAATGACTGAAAAACTAGTAAAAATCACAGAAAATGTCATTTATTCTACCTCTATATCATCTACAATAAAAGAGGACTTCAGAGTACTGTTAGTAATTGATGAGTACGCTCTGCATGCTTCAAATATTTTAAAATTAAGTTTTATTCCCAGTGTCCCGAGTAGCCCTGTTCGACGGGGCTACTCAACACATCAATTAACTTGACATTGAATTCACTTCTCAGTTCTCTGTACCAGTACCGTCAATTTTTTAGCATCAAACTGTGTAGTGAGAGATGAGCGGGATAAATCAGGACAGTTTTCGTTAGCTGCTACACATTTTGTAGAAATGTTGTAGCACTAGCAGCTAAACTAATCAAGAAATGGTAAAAAACTAAAAATAGAAGTGTAAAGTTAAACATTTTCACTATCTATGTAATTATAATAATGTAAAGTATTAATGTAACATCAAGCAAGTTAATAAATCATACATTTACTACCTCTAAAAGATTAGGTACCTAGCTCTGTACTCACTGCAGATTTTGCAGTGAGTGACAGAGAGTGCATTTTCTTGTGCATAAATCAGTTTTTATTGTGATTAGTACAGTGCAAGGCAGTGATCTGTAATGGCACTCAGTACAAAATTGACAAAAACGTGAAGTCATGGACAGATGGCCCGGACGGACATGATGAGCATAATAACCACAAAATTGCGCCTTATTTTCCATAAATGAGAAAATGTGATAAAAATCCCTGAGAAAAAGTGTGAAAAGTGAGATTTTGGAAAAATACCTATGCTAAGGTCTGTAGCAAAACAAAAAGAATAATTGCCATATTAAAAAATGTTTCATACAATAAACTGAATAAAGGCCAAAGCCAGGTGCAGAGGGTGGAAGCAGCGTTGCCCTCGCCAATATGAATATATGGGTAATAAAATTACTAGATTGTTTCAAGATGCGTCGCCTGGTAATTTTTAATGAAAAGCCATTTACGCTGGGTAATGAAAAACTATTTACAAGCCATGAACTTATTTATAAGGTTGCATGCACATGTTACCCCAAATGACTAATTTTACCCTAAAAACAGTCTGATTGTACAGCAAGTGTCAACTGAACATGTGATAATACAGTTTGACTGCTCTAATGTGGCCGCAACTACGCAATCGCAGGCATGGGATATATCTACTTGGTGAGCCGTGACTGAATTTTTCAAGCCGTGGTTTTATGGATTTGCCAGCCGTGATTCCATTTTTTGAGCCGTGAATTCCATATCTCGGCCATGAAAAGCCAATTATGAGGCACAAATTTATTTACAAAGTCCATGCACAATTGCACGTGCTATCCCAAATCTCTAATTTCACCCTAAAACAGTCAAACGGCAACAATAAAATTTGTCTTAACTGTAAGTTGAGCATGTGTTAGTGCAGTCTGACTGCTTTGACATGACCGAAACTATGCGCGATCTTCAACAAAACGTTTAGTTGATTTGTTTACATTACGATGTTTATGTTTTTTCTGCAGGATGTTTTGGCGGGAATGGTAAAGCAATGCAGATTGCAGAAGTTGAAAATTTTATGAAATGGCATGTTTGCGAAGTGCAAACCGCGATTTTTCAATCAAACAAAAATTTATGACATTCGAGCCGTGAGATTTCATACCCACTGAAATTATATGATATTAGAGCCACTATATTTCAGACAAAAATAGGACTTTTCCAGCCTTGCGCAATCGTAAACGTGTTGTTTACGTTTGGGTAGGATATTTTGGCAGGAACTCATAGCAACTGATTTCTGGACAAGCTTCACTGCATCCTGATCCATCCAACATACCGGAAACCTTACTTTTTTCTAAATATTTGGCCGAAGACTGGCAAATTTATTAAATGCAAGAATTTCAATCTAAATGTGTTGGCAAGATCTTCTAAAGGCGTAAATTTTGCTACTGAAGCGCCGCCAAAGATCTTGCAATATTAAACCACTCTCTGCACAGTGGGAATAAAGCATAGTGGCTTACTAGCAAAGCAGACAGTTTTTTAGACTCTCCCTCAAGTTCATTTTTGAGTCCTATAAGTAGACCAGCAAAGTAGGTACCTATCATGGATACCAGCATTATCATACATAAGAATTTGGTGTAAATCTTGAGAAAATTAGAAAATGAAATGATTCCAAAAATCTCTGGTTTGTCACTATGCAATAAAGTTGCCCACAGCCACAGGTGTTGGCTTAACCCATTAATGCTGATTTTTGAATTTTTCTCTGATTTCCTGTGAGAATATTATCACTTGTGATGTAAATAATAAAAAATATATTCAAATGTTTATTTTTCTTTGTATGTGAAAAATTATAGCTTGGTCCCATTAGGAACTGGGCTAAATATTTCATGATCTGAATAACTTTGATAACATTGTATCACGTAATACCATATGCAGCATTTATTGATAAAATTTTGCATCTAACTCATAACTAATATATTTTTAGAACAAATTACTCACATTTCTCTGCTAAGATTACAAGCAAACATGATTGATGGAATTTTTGTTTCTCATAACAAAAAAAAAAGAACGTTGGCCATTTCCACAAGATGGGGTAATAAGGGACACCCTAAAAATGCATTTACAGTAGAACCTTGATTAGCAAAGGCTCCAGTTAATGAAAAAATCAATTAACAACAAAAAATTTTGATTACATTCATCTTGTTCAGCAAAAAATTTCACTTAACAAAAAATTAATGCATCATCGGACATATTACCAAATTGTGCATAGAAAGTCATAGATAGTATTGTGCACCAGGCAACATAGAATGAAAAGTAATTGCCCTAAACTATGATTTATTTCTCCAAAAAATATAATAGTTGATTGGTTGTCACTAAAATATTCCTTTCTGTTTCAGGTATGTTTTTGTGACGAACTAATCTTGAATAATAGCTAATTAATCGCATCACCTCAAAGTTCGGATGGTCTAATTGTCACGTCCACCAATGCCCGGAAATTAAATGCAACTTCCCTATTGGTTTTATCAGCAAGAGCTTGGACGGAGCGGATAGTTACTCAAACAAACCTTAAATTTATTTATTAAAGATAAGCGGCACATTGAAACTAAACAAATCAAACAGGTAGAATAACGCACGATCCTACAACAGAAAACAAAAAGTAAATATTTACGCAAGACAAGTTGTTATATGCACAAAAATCACGATATTCCATCAAGTATTCCAAGCTAAATTTCACCACCATAGCACGCAACTCACCCTGGCGTCTGAGTCAAAATCCTATAAGAGAGGAACCAGGACGCAAGTCGGGATCGGCATAGTATCTGATGGCTATAATCAATTCAACACCCACGTCAGAGTTGGTTCTAGACTCCTGCGTCTCGAAATAATTTTCTCGAAATGAACCGGGACAGACGAATCGAGACGAGAAAATTCCGGGAAAAAAATAACGGGACAGAGGGTAAAATTTGTCCCGGAATAAACGTATGAACCGAGACAAGACTTCTGTCCCGGACATTAAAACTTGTGTCCCGGTAAATTATGAACCGGGACGAGACAGACAGATTTGGAACGAGACATAACGAGACGAGACGAGATTTGTCTTAATTATTTGAGACAAAACAAGTTTTTCGATTACGATACGAATTATTTCAATGACATGAGTTGAAGAATGACATGTTAGCCCTTTATTGCTAATAGGGCCATAGACGGTTACCAGTTAAATTGAGTTAATTGCAGATTTAGCACAATTTATCTGACTAACTGACATGGCAGTTAATTAGTGGTCCGACAAACACCGCAAACCTGTCGAGGTATGCATGGCTGAGTATTGAGTCAAAAATGTTACTCTTAAGTCTTAACTTAGGCTTCGATGGCACTTATGTGAATCGCACGAATATGAGTCGAGTTTATTATGCGTTCGGAACGAGTTCAGGCGCCGTGGAGTGCATAGAGAGTAGGGACGCAGTGTCTAGATTAGTCGGCCAATTAGTAGACAGTGGAGTGGAGTCCTGGTAAGATATTCCTAATAATACTAAAGCTAGTATTAGATTATCTCTGCCTTTAGTAAAATTTTGTGCTACGCCTCCAGGAAATCTTCACAATTGCGCAGTTTCAGGAAATTTTAAGGTGCCTATTTTAACCGGGATGTCTCGTCTCGTCTCGGTATCGTCCCGGAATTCCTACGGAGGGCTGAAAATTGTCCCGGTTTTTATTGCGAACCGGGACAGAGCCTGTTGTCTCGTCTCGTCTCGTCTCGGAATAAACAAAATGCCAAACGCAGGAGTCTAGTTGGTTCTACTTAAACTTCGTAGTCTGACATACAGTAGTGGGAAATTTGCAGCAACACTTCATTACAGTTTTTTACAATCTTTTTTTTTTCTCATATTGAATTCACTTGACCCAATTAAAATGGTGCAAAATTACAAGCACAGTCCTGTAAGCTTACAGATACAGAAGATATGCTATTTGGCTGCAATATGAAGCTTGCAGTTGCACTGGACAAAGTTGTTGTCAATGCTCAATGGCATGTCCACGGATACAGGAAATTGGGAATATCACATTAATACTGCGGTAATGTATGGATAATATGGTAATATCATATCAATAAATTAAATCACAGAAAATGTCATTTATTCTACATCTACATTTTGCAAAAGAAAAGGACTTCAGAGCACTGTTATTAAGGGATGAGTACACTGACTACACTCTGCATACCGTCAACCGGGGCTACTCGGGACAGTTTTGAGCGTTTTTTTGTTAATAACTTCTTATGATGGAACATTTCATTAACAAGTTTAGGCTCATTTTATAGCTCTTTGCGAGGGCTATCGAATGGCATTGTCAAAAAAATTCCATATGCTATTCCTAAGGTGCCAGAAGCAAAAAAAAATGTCCCGATTAGCCCTGTCAAATGGGGCTACTCGGGACACTTGCAATAAAACTTCATTTTAAAATATTTGAAGCATGCAGAGTGTACCCATCCATTACTAACAGTACTCTGAAGTCCTATTCTTTCATTATAGATGATGTAGAGGTAGAATAAATGACATTTTCAGTGATTTTTACTTGTTTTTCCTTTATTGATGATATTACCATAAACATTAATTACCATCAACTGGGGTGACTTCCCTGCATTTGATTTTGTTTTGCAAACAAAAACGGGGTCGTAAATGCTGGGGTCATAAACGCCAGGGTCGTAAACAAGGTCATAAACACTGGAGTGACTTTGGCCATTGTTTATGACCCCGCTTTTGTTTGCAAAACAAAATCAAAAAGGGGCAGAAGTCACCCCAGTTGAGGGTAGGTACCTTATTATTGATGTGATATTACTGTATTATTGATGTGATATTACCCTATCCATGAACATGCCATTGAGCATTTACAACAACCTTGTCCACTGCAAGCTTCATATCAGCAGCCTTATAGCATTTTTTCTGTATCTGTAAGCTCACAGGATGGCATGTAATTTTACACCATTTTAATTGGGTTGAGTGAATTTAATATAAAAAATATAACTCAGTAGGTACTCACTGCAGTGAGTGACAGAGAGCACATTTTCTTGTCGACGAAAACTTAGGTCACAGACTGACGGACAGACAGACGGACATGGCAAGCACAATAGTGCTCGTTTATGCTCCATGCGCTCGTTTATGCACCATTTTAATTGGGTTAAGTGAATTTACTATAAAAAAAGATCATGAAAAACATACCTGAAACAGAAAGGAATGTTTTAGTGACAACCATCATATATTTTGGAGAAATAAATCATAGTTTAGGTCAATTGCTTTTCATTCTATGATGCCCGGTGCATAATTATATAGGTATATAGCATTCTATGTACAATTTTGTGACGACCGATGATGCACTAATTTTTCGATAAGTGAAATTTTTTTCGCCAAGCGAGGTAAATGTAATCAATATTCTCTGTTTTTAATCCACTTTTTTCTTAACTAGACCCTTTGCTTACTGAGGGGTGTAAATGCGTTTTTGAGGGTGTCCCGAATAGCCCCGGGGAGGGGGGTGTCCCGAGTAGCCCTGCTGTGCGGAAATGGCTGGCATTTTTTTTTGGAATGAGATAGGACATTTCCGTCAATTACGTTTTCAAGCTGACACCTGGGTGCATCTTTCATGTAAGTAAAATTTTTTAATACGGTGAATATTTTTTTGGCTACAGACCTTAGCAGAAGTAACTTTTCAAAATAGCATTTTTCACCATTTTTTTCAGGAATTTTTCAAAGCTAGTAAATGTAGTATTTTTGACTTCCTTTATACTACATAGATAGGAAAAATGTTGATGTTTACGCCACTATATTTAGTTTTGCAACATTCCAATTAGTTTTGCAACATTCCAATTAGTTTTGCTACTATAACAGTTTTACGCCGTGTCGGAGGACTGTCCCAAGTAGCCCCACCAGTCCTGTGTAGCCCCGCCAGTCCCGAGTAGCCCCGGTTGACGGTACTTCAAGCATTTTAAAATTTGGTAAATTATTTCAAGTGTCCCGGATTAGTCCGTTCCCAAGGGTAATTAGGGACACTTTTATTTGCATGTGACACCTTACAAATAGCATATGGCATATTTTTGGAGATGCCATACGATAGCTCTCACAAAGGCCTTTAAAATAAGCCCAGACTTCTTTATGAAATGTTAAATGTTTCATGGTCAGAAGTTATTAAAAAAACTCTCAAAACCGTCCCTTATTACTGTTTGTTGGTAATCTTTGCAGTTTTGCCTAAAAAATCATTTCACTTTGAAATGCAGTCAAAATGAAAATGTTATTTAAAATGCATGCAACACTGCCTGTGTCTGGTATTGTTGCTAGTGTGCTTATTGCCAATGAGATCTAGTTTCAGTAGTTTTGAGATGTTCTTTACCAGAAATGAATACAGTAATACTAATAGTTTGACATGAACATAATGTATTGTTATTTGAATTTTGAAGTGGGGACACAGAGACCAAGACACATTTTGTTCATTATTTGTACCAAAGAATTTGAAAAAGCATTGGACTAAGTGAAATTTTTTCAAGGTCTAATTGTGTCTTGCCAGGTGTGAAATTTTTTAAAAATATCAGTGTAGAATGGCTATGACTAGGATTAACATTGATGAGCCAAGATGGGATCAAAGCACATACATTGGTAGAGCTCGTCATTTTTTTACCACTACAAATCCTGCCAACCTATTTTGTTCAGCATCTGAGTTGGAATGGGCTCGGACAACAGTGACCAAATATAGGTAAGTCGTCATTTAAAAAGAATTTATTGCTTGAGGTGCTTCTTAATAAATCCATATTCCTCAATTTAAGCATAATGAGCCAATGCCCAGCTATATGCTCATCAGGCCCTGTGATTCAGGATGCAGCCTCTGTCATATTCAGCATTCAGGAATATTGGGCTTATTTTTCAATAAATTACGGATGAGAGCAATTTCTTGGATTGACATGAAAATTCCTGGTATTAAGACATACCTTTTTAATTTATTATTGTTTTTTTAAGCTGCTAAAGTTTGAATAAATAACTTTTTTGCACCAAAAGTTTTTTTTTTTTTGAGCAACAAGCAAACGAACAAATGCCATTAAAATCATCATGCCTCAGCACTAATGCCACCAGTCTTCAATGTAAACATTTTGCAAACAAAACTGAACCACAACTTTCTAGCTAAATTAATACTGCTTTGTGGTTATTATGTGATGATTGAACACTGCAAATAGCATTTCTGACCATTACCCTGGTATTGTAGAGTTTTATTAACAATTAGCAAGTTGAGAGCAGTGTCTGCTGTGTGGTGGTGACCTGTGAATCAAATGTCATTGATGGCACAGCCAAAGGTAATTGCTAAACCTCTTCAACAAAATTAGTTCCAATTAAGAATATCAGCAGTTTTTTGAGAAAAAATGTATTAAAAAACCTAATTTTCAGGCAAAACAATTGTCTTCTTGCAGCATCATTAGGAGTGAAGTTTAGAAAACTAAACTAAAATAATAATTTCAACTTGCAGGTTCTGAATAATACCTATGAAATGTTGTTTTCACCTGCTGTTTTTGCAAAAATTTACCCCAAGCTATGTTTTTTATGCATGGTAAAATTCTTATGCATCTCAAACTACCTAGGTTAAGTGTAATTATCATTTGCTATCCTGGCTGCCTTATTAAGATAAGAATTTGTTACCTTCTTTATTTGAGTTCATTGTTGGACTTGTAAGCAGAAAAACTTAGCATGTCTTGCTCTCTTAATTTTCTTTGCATCTTAATAGGAAACAAGTTGACCACATTTTCTCCACAGAAATGGTGAGGTAGTTGATCTCCCTGAAGATGTTCTTTGGCGTGCCAAGCATGTTTACGACAGCGCTTTCCACCCAGACACCGGGGAAAAGATGATGCTCATTGGTCGCATGTCAGCCCAAGTCCCCATGAACATGACTATTACTGGCTGCATGCTCTCCTTCTACAAGTGAGCTACACGAGTTTCTTTCATATATTATTAACTGAAAATGATGGCTTTTCAAAAGTCAAGTTTTTCCACTTGAATTTGATTTATTTAGACCTTGGCTGTTTGATAAAAAAGCCATTACCTTTAATTTCAATTCTTGAGACCTAAGTGAAATTTAATGATGTGTTTCTATTATGCCATGCCTGTATTGCTGGATAAAATATTTCATAGCAAAATTTGTTGCATGTTCTTTCTGCAAAAATTGTTAGGAGTTTCTTGAACAGTTATATTGTACGATGGATACGGTACGTAGTTATTAATGTTCTTGAAATGTTTGGCTAAAATTTGTGTGCAGTTTTTGATGCTCTGAAGTTTGAAAAAATTTTATTTCATTCCATTCACTGACTGGAGGCAAAACTATAAATACATTTATATATAATATGGGTAGACAAGCTAATTCCTATCCCTTATCAGATGCTGAAGGTTTTTTTTATCTAATTTTTTTCAAGAGGAATAATAATAAGAGTTCTGTATAGAAACTGTAATTTGATATTTTTCAGAACCACGCCAGCAGTGGTGTTCTGGCAATGGATTAACCAGTCTTTCAATGCTGTGGTCAATTATACCAACAGATCCGGAGACTCGCCCATCACTGTAAAGTGAGTTTATTAATACAGACTATAATGCCAGTTCATTATGAAAGTTTTGCAGCAATGTGAAGATATTGATATCTTTTGTGGATAGTGCAAGAGTATGGCAATCTTGTTCCAATATGTCCCCTGGCCTGTTCACTTTTTATGGAGTAAGTATATATTAATGCAAATAAATATTCATACCAAATTTATCTTGGAAGCTAAACTAATGTACAATACTATCCAATGTCAAATGAAGTACCAAATACATTATAATGTTTTTTTTTATTTTCCTCAAGCATTGGTTATATTTTCAAGTTCAATTAATCAATGTCTAAAACCACTTTCTTTTCAGTTCATTAGGGATTGGCTGTTAGATCTGCTTTGAATATGGCAAATAAATGCCTCTGCAGTAGATTTTTCTATCCTTGAAAGAAAAATACCTCTATTGAATTGAGTGTCACTATACTATAGATTTCATTTGATCTTAAGAGCATTTTTCTCAGTTTTTATAATTCTTTTGAATTTACAGACAGCTTGGCACATCATACGTGTTGGCAACTGGAGGAGCTCTAATCACTGCTCTTGGTCTCAACTCGTTGGTTAAGGTTGGATTGGATAAATTTCTATTGAAAGTCTTTGGTCATTTGTGCCTATGAGTAACTATACATTCCACTTAAATGCGTACCGTACCAATCAGTTCAACTTTATGATTTGCTAATTATGCTTGATGTTCTATCAATTTGTACTCTGTTCCCAACTTGCATATAACATATGTTCATTTCTGTCACATAACAAAATTTCCCACTATTTTCTGTCAAATATGTACAAACTTTTATTTCCCATCTCTTGAATCCAGAGAATTTTTGTTACATGAATCTCTTGCTAAAATTCAATCAGTTACCCTTTGCCAAAATTAAATAAGTCAATTACCCCATGCTAAAATTCAATACATTTTCAGTCGATGCCTCCGTTGGTAGGACGATTGGTGCCCTTCACTGCAGTGGCCGCTGCTAACTGCGTCAACATCCCAATGATGCGCATGAAGTGAGCATTGTCTCTTCAAATTTGTTAATTTTTAGCGCATTTTCTCATTTATTGAAAAAATGCCTTATTGTACTCGTCATGTCTGTCCGTCTGTCCGTGACTTCACTTTTTCGTTGACGAGAAAATGCGCTCTGTCACTCACTGCAGTGAGTACTGAGCTATATTTTTTCTCATTTGCTGAACTCATGAATGCTTTGGTGGAAATATTTGGACTAACATTTATTCTGCTAGGTATTAAAATACTATGTAGAATTTTGAATTGGACATAACCTGGATGAAAGGTTGAGTTGATTGCTAATCGCTGTGAGTCTGAATAGATTTAAATTTTGAGCTTATATTCATGTGTTGAGCTTGTTCAATTTTTCTTGAAAATATTATAAATATATTTTTAATGTTTAGTTCTGTTTCTGTAGTTAACTTAGTTTCTGACTTTTTTACTCAAAACTGCGATCTGTCCTTTATTTAGTCACATCTGGCTGATTTCTTGTCTGCCGGTTTAAAAATTAGTATGTTTATCTTGGTAGTGATTAGATAAAATATTTCTGTTTGTATACAATTCGATTACCTAATTTCGTGTTTCTGTCTTACATCTTGTGTGTCCTGACCTTGTGTTCATTTGAATCATTTGTTATCCATTCCTGATCTTCCAAAATCGTTGTAAAATCTTCTCTTCATCCTTGATCAATTTTTTCTAAAGACTTCTCTCAAAGAGTCCATCTGTTTTTCATTATTTATTTGCTTTTCCCGTTTACAAATGTCAGTCATCTCAATCTCACCTTACACGTTTATTTATGCCGACATTATTTACGTCTCGGTTCTTTTTGGCCATAAATAACATGTAGCTAACGCCTCTCTAGCTATCTTCACTCTTTGAACAGAGTTTTTAGCTCATTTTCTCATTTATAGAGAAAAGGCGCCATTGTGCTCGTCATGTCCGTCCGTCTTGCTGTCCGTGACTTCACGGACGTGCGGACGAGAAAATGCGCTCTCTGTCACTCACTGCAGTTAGTACTGATCTAATTTTATTATATATGATGGCTGCCACTGGTTTTAAATGTTATAGGCTGGGCACGCGCCATTCTAACTAACATTTGCCGCCATAACCTGGTTGCAGAGAATTTTTGCCGCGATAACCTGGCTGCAGGTTGAACAATAAATAATAATAAATTAAATAATAAATTTTGCCGCCATAACCTGGCTGCAGAGAAATACAAGAAGGTGTGCCGCTCACGGACAGTGCTGGTCAGAAGTTGGGCGTGTCAAGCTCCACTGCAGCAAAGGAAGGCATCTCGGCTGTCTGCCTCAGTAGGATTATGATGGCGTCGCCTGGTATGGGTAAGCAATGATCAGTTCCCATGTGGATGAAAATCGCGGGAAATTAGAGGCAAATATTAAGGAAAATGGCAGCGTGGCATTCGGTTTCAGTGGAATTATTATTGCATTGAATGGTATGGGCTTGGTAAATTACTTGAATGTCCAGGCTATGTAAATTTATTGAATTATTATCAGCTTGAAGCAAAATTATGAAAGAATATGTTATAAAGATCAACGTGCATTTGTACGTAACGTTTTGAATTGAGTTTAGAATGAATATATCGAGTGGAAACTGTTGATAGTAACAATGATCCGCGTGCTATGCCAGTCGATACCAAGCATTCCTGTAGTAAGCAACCTAGTTCTGTTCATTTTCAACCAGTGTGTCATATCCACCGTGGTTGATGAGAGCTGACTTTATTGGGTTACTGTGGGTACCCACACAGTGAAAGCAGGTTTGCCCGCGCGGGCAACCTGCTCCAACCTGCCACAAGAATGAACATAGGATAATAATGTAAGTGTTCACAGTGAAAACCTGTACGAATAGGCCAGCGCCAGGCCTATTTATTTCAATTTCAGGCGCCAGCCTCAGCAGGCAACCAGCACGCTGGCAACCTGCACGCTGGCAACCTGAACGCTGGCAACCTGCTTTCACTGTGTGGGTACCCTAAGGCCTGAGAATAAAGCAGCCTTAGAAATATGTTTGGCTGAAGGTCATGAGTTTGTCTGTCGAGAAGCTGAGTTCCTTGACAAGGATCAAGAGGTGCCAGAAACCTTGTCAGTTGCCAGCCGATAAACGCTCGGGTTGAAGAGCCTCTGATAGGTTTGGCACTCATTTGCCAATTGATTAATTGATTAAACCTATCGATTAATTAATTGAAAGGTTTGGCACTCAGTTATTTGATTAATCTTGTTCCGATTAATATTTTCCACTTGTTCTTGTTCAAATAAATTGTTGTTTATTGTTGATAGTGTGCGAAAATAGTACATTGCATTATTTGAATTTGCCCGGTAAAGAACGGACTTCGTTACATTGCTGGCCAGTATTAATTAAAAAGTATTAATTATAGAATTTTATATCATTTAATTTTAATTTTATATCATTTTTTATATCATTTATTTAGCATTCCTTTCAATCAATTCAGGGTCTTAATGTATGAGAAAATTTTGTTTGACACATTTTGTGATATTTCTTGTGATTACCAGAAAAATATTTCATTGCTCATGGTATTAAATTATCTTACAAGTACCTATTGCTCAATTACTACAGTATGTAAAGCAGAAATGCGAGACTAGTGAACAAAATTAGTGAAATTAGAAGTAGAAAAATAAACGGAGTTAAACAGATTGAACAGAAGCGATACTGGCAATTCTAGCGGACTGAAGTTACTCAATCAATTTAGCTCTCGTCAACCACGGTAGGTTAAGGCACACTGGCTTGTTGTCAGTGACCAGAAATAGGTTGCTTGCTACATGAATGCTTGGGATCAACTGACCTAGCGCTCGGCCCATTAATACTGTTGCCGACTTCCACTCGGCGCCGTCTTAATTTTCTTTATATCCTTACATTATTTGAATCTGGCTCAATATTGTCTTTGGTCAAAAAGCGAAACCCTTAGTATCAGGGCTTCAAACTATCAAACAATAATGTATGTCTGATAGGATTACATATTGAGCTCTAACCTCAATTCAGACTTGATCAGGAGAGTTAACGTGACATCGTTAGGTAGTTTGGTGGAACAAATGTCAGTATTTTCCGAAAATCATAAGAAAAATGTGGTAAAAAATATACCATTAATTATACTTCGCTACAACTACCGATGGAGTTTCTTTTAATGAACACGCGTGTTTATTTTACTTCCGGACCTCTTTTTTTTCATGCCACTCTCTCTTTTTTTAACTCTCATCAACTTCAACTTTCTTTTCTTCCTTTAATTTTTCCATTTCATCTGAGATTAAACTAACTTGATAATCGATTGATCTACCATCATATCTCTGGAATTTTATGAACAGTTTTGCGTTAGAAATCTACTCATTATATCTCGCCTGTTATTGTTTCCCCTCTCCCTTCCCTTCCTGCATGTCTGTTCTTATATTTCGTGCTTGTTATTATATATATATATATATATATACCAATATAATATAATAACACGAAATATATAATATAATAACACGAAGTATATCCTATATTTCGTGCTTGTTTGTTCTTATATTTCGTGCTTGTTTACTCGTTTCGCTTACTGCACAAGTGAACTCAATTGGCTTCGTACGTCTTCTCGTTGCTATACATATGGCTGCTCGCAATTGTCTGCGAATTGTGACGAATTATTGAATATTGAAGCCTTTTAGTTTGTCGAATTCTTATTGCATTCTGTTTGTCGTATACCTATACTTATATTGGTGAAAGGTTGGAGGCTCGTATTCTGGCAAAAAAGTCCTAAAGGAGTTTGATTTATTTTAATTGTTATCAGTAAATGCATTAACATTCCTAGAAAACCATTAGAATTTTTAGAAAAAATGTTTGCAAATTTGGTTTTATGACGAAGGATCAGTATCTGGTTAGATTTTGTACTAGTAAACCAGAAATGTTTATTATTGGGAAAGTGATCGTATTGCATAATTTTTTTGATCTCAATTTTCCAGTTTCAGGTCTGATGTAGAACTTTTTAGCTTCTTCACGGCTTAGATCATACGTTCTTGAATCGTATCGTGAGTGTGGAGGGTTCACAAAATTTGACGCGGAAAACATCAAAATACTGGATTATTACTTTTTTGGACGAAACTTCAGCATGAAATTCTAGCGCGAAAAAGTGGCGACATGGAGAGCAATAAGTTATTACTTTTGATCCCTTTTTTTATTCTACGTTCACTAGGGCCGCTACGTGTTTTAGGGCCGCTATGTGTACTAAGGCCGCTATGTGTACTAAGGCCGCTATGTGTACTAAGGCCGCTATGTGTACTAGGGCCGCTACGTGTACTAGGGCCGCTACGTGTTCTAGGGCCGCTACGTGTACTAGGGCCGCTACGTGTATTTGGGCCGCTACGTGTACTAGGGCCGCTACGTGTACTTGGGCCGCTACGTGTACTTGGGCCGCTACATGTACATAGCCCGCTACATGTACATAGCCCGCTACGTGTACATAGGGCCGCTACGTCTACATAGCCCGCTACGTGTACTTAGTCAAGTTTATATATCACGGCCCCCTGACGTATAAGCCTAAGAGAACGCCGGGCAGGGAGTGGCGCGAGGTTGGCTTGGCGCTGCAGACGAGCGACGGCTCAAGTCTCGGCGTGGCGAGCAAGAAGGCCGCCGTGGAGGGCGTGGCTATGGTCACCGTGTCCAGGATAGGCATGGCAGTGCCCAGCTGTGGTGGGTCCACTCGACTTCTCAGACTTTTTGCGTTGTGACTAAAATTCTGGCTTGGTTCATCACGTTTTTTGCGTTTTCATTCAAATTCTGGCTTTGTTTCATCAGATTTTTTGCGTTTTCATTCAAATTCTAGCTTTGTTTCATCAGATTTTTTCTTGCGCTATTATTATAATTTAGGTTTTAAATCAGATTTTTTTGCGCCATTAATATAATTATGGTTTTGATTCATCTAGCTATCAATTTTTCTTCGAATAATCTAAAGATTCTTCTTCAATTAATTTCTCTTCTCATATTTTTTATTGTCCAATTGCCTTAAGGAAACTTTTCGCTTTTATTTTCGACGCCTGTTCTTTTTTAGTAGTAAACTTTATCATTTAGTTAGACCGATATATTTTCAATAGAAGTTTTGAACTGAAATAGTACTTACAGTAACGATTGTTGTTTTTTATCTCTTTTGGATTTCGTTTATCCAGCTGGGGCGTTAAGCGTGATTTCTCGCAGCGTTTGGAATTAAACCGTAACTAAATTTGGCATAGTTCTCTCCATGTCATAATTGTTGATGGTGTTCTTTGTTGCTGATGATTTCTCTTCTTTCAGTGCTTAGCTGACTTAGTGTGGATTTTGCAGTCGTTCGTGCTTGTAGTTGCTGATGTACATGACTTTTTTAGTTGTTAGAACTTTTTGAATAGGACGATAATAACCGTTTGCTTCTCGCGACTTTCTGCCTTCATGTGTGTCTCGAGTGCCTTTATGTGTGTAATCCTCATCAATAATATCTTCTTGCGTTTAATACGAGAATAAAAATTGCCATCGTATCGCAGGGTTTTCTAATACGTTCATTTTAATGATGATCAAAACGCATTTCATAGTTGAAGTCCATCATCTATAATGTTTTCACCTTTACTATCTCCATTCATATTATCGAATCCACCGAGCACATGTTGAATGCGTGTAATCTCTCGCACGCATGTCCGCTTCTTCAGTGGAAACTCGAATGATTCACATTTCATATCTCCTATGATACCTATTCTTCTAAATGTCCTTAGACTTGTTCAAAACGCGTTCAATCTCATGAATTTCGTTATGTCTCACATGACACGTTGTATTGCTCACCTTCCTTATCTCGGATGATTTTCTTCTTATCTTTCCTCTTAAATACCGTGTGGTCACTGACCGAAAGATATATTTTCTACCTATTTCAATTTAACCGTTCTATATCTATTAAAACTCGTTCATTACTCGTGTGATTTACGATCAAATGTTATCTGCGTATAATCAAAATGAAGTGCATAACTGCTGCCTTGAAACTGAACCTTGATGCCGGAAATGATTTCGGAAATAACTTATCGGCTCTTATAATTCATGCTTTGAAGGTTGGGGTTTTATTCTAATAAACCCTAGTGCAGAGCTTAATTCGTTTGTAATAAACTAAAGATTACTTCTGTGCATGTTTGACATACGCATAGTCGTATCGAAGACTCGTTCCGATTAAATTGAGTGTTCGTTCGTTACAACTCCGTTTTAGGTCCATTCTTGTTCAGTGATATCAGCGCCTATTTGTCATTAACATCTAATCGCTTCGCTCCCGTTATCTGTAATTGGTTATCAGGGACGTCAAATACAGCTTTTTTCTTAAATATCAAGGTTCATTAGATTTTCGAATTACGTTTTCAAATTTCCTTGTTGCTTTTTTATATCTAGCTGTTTTCTGAATATTTTTTCCATGTGCCTCTTTTATTTTTCCATAGTGAATGTATGATTAGTTTCTCTTCCATTACATACGAAAAAATAATTGAATTTATAATTCTAACACGTTTTTTAGGCTTAAAGTCACGTTTTTTAACCGTGTTCAGTTATGAGTTCTGACGATCACTTCGAAAGATACTTTTCCATTTTTTTTTTTGTTAATCTACTTATTATTCTAATACCGTATTCGTGATACTAATTTGAAATGCCCCTTTCGTGAATGAATAATTATAACAGCTATTATAACAATGAATTATAATTATATCTTCTTCCTTCCAAGTTATTATTACTAAATTTGATTGCTATCTAACATTTTTAGCATATCATTTTGATTTTTCTGGATAGATTTTGTCTGCGAACCAATTAACCTCTATAAAAATGATCCATTAACCACTATAAAAGTGGTTCTAATAGGACCACAAGGACCACCTCCTCTGGTCCTAATGGGACCATTAGAACCTATTGCTCTGGTCCTAATGGGACCATTAGTACCCTTACTCTGGTCCTAATGGGACCATTAGAACCCCTTAATCTGGTCCTAATGGAACCATTAGGACCCCTTAATCTGGTCCTAATGCCTTGCTTTGGTTGTCAGTGTTGCCGCCGCTGCTCATGAACTCCTTGGAGAAGAAAGGCGTCCTGCGTAGGATGCCCTGGATCGGCGCCCCTCTACAGGTGACGCTGAACTTACCGATAATCTTCAATAGAATTAAGTATTAACAATTCTTGATGAGTTTTTTTTATTTATAGTTTAGATAAAAGGATATTCTTTTATGGTGTACTTAGAATAAAGGATATTCTTTTATGGTGTAAAATTAAATATCAACAATTCTTGACAAGTTTATTGATTTAAAATTCTGATTGAAAAAATGTTCTTATATGCGGTCCACTAAGCATAAATAATATTCTTATATGGTGTATAATGAAATATTATTAATTCTTGACGAGTTTGTTGATTTAAAGTTCAGATTAAAAGATATTCTTATATGTTTACTTAAAATAAAAAATATTCTTGTATGGTGTATAATTAAATATCAACAATTCTTGACGAGTTTGTTGGTTAAAATTCAGGTTAAAAGGATGTTCTTATATGGTCTACTAAGAATAAAGAATACTTTTGTATGGTGTATGATTAATTAGTAACAATTCTTGACGAGTTTGTTGATTTAAAAATCAGATTAAAAGGATAATCTTTTATGGTTTAAAATGAAATATTAACAATTCTTGACGAGTTAGTTGATTTAAAATTGAGATTAAAAGGATATTCTTATGTGATGTACTTAGAATAAAGGATATTCTTATATGGTGAACTTAGAATATTTAATATTTGGATGCAAAAATGCCGTTTCTCAATTCATTTACAATTCTGGTGAAAAATCAATCTCATAAGTAATCAGATTTCGTAAAGAACTTCAATTTAGATGAGATTTCAGTGTCAAGTAACGTGAACATATTACCTCCATAAATTTAATGGAAGCGAGAAGTTTTATTCATGTTCTTCACTAATATTAAACGACACATATTTCATATTTTGAGAACATATTTCAGAATTTCATGCTGGAGTTTGTTGCATATTCCCTGAACAACAAACATTGAAAGAAGTTGAATGAATTGTCATTGATTTCATGTTTTTGAAATATTCCTGGTTAAAATTGATACGGTCATTGAAGCTTCTAAGTTAAGTTAAATGATTAGATTGATAGTTATTATTGTTCTCAAAATCTTCCTGGTTAAACTTTATCTGGTCATTGATGCTGCTAAGTTAAGCTAATCATCATGTCCTGGTCTAATGCTTGGACTGATTATTTATTATTATTATTTTTCTCAAAATCTTTCTGTTTAAAATTGATGTGGTCATTGAAACTTCAAAGTTAGGTTAAATGTTATTATTGTGCTCAAAATCTTCCTGGTTAAAATTGATGTGGTCATTGAAGCTTCAAAGTTAGGTTAAATGATTAGATTGATACTTATTATTGTTCTCGTAATCTTCCTGGTAAAATTAATATAATCTTCTAAGCTGGGTAATATGACAGTAATGTTCTGTACAGGTGCTACTATGCGGCATCTGCCTGACGTTTTAATTATTGTGCTCTAAATCTTCTTTTTTTAAATTGATGTGATCATTGAAGTATCCAAGTTAGGTTAAATGTTATTATTGTGCTCAAAATCTTCCTGGTAAAATTAATATAATCTTCTAAGCTGGGTAATTTGACGGTAATGTTCTGTACAGGTACTATTAATATAATCTAACATAGAAATTTTGACAGTAATGTTCTGTACAGGTGCTATTATGCGGGATCTGCCTGACGTTCGCGACGCCGGCGTGCTGCGCGCTGTTCCCGCAGAAGGCTGCCATCAGCGTCGACAGGCTCGAGCCTGAAATCCAGGTATACCGTCCCAGCGGTATTTATTGTTACTAGCATTAGTTTTCCATTGAAATATATTGAAAAAATATAATTATTTCATTATTATAGATATAGAACATGTAATTATTTCATTATCATAGAATATATTATAATTATTTCATAGAATACTGGTATATAATTATTATTACTGGTTTTATTTGATAATTGATAGACTTCATCTTAGAAGGTATGAGCGTTTTCATAGTATATGTTTTTTAATAAATCCACGCTTAAATATTTGGTGCACGTGTTTTTTTCATAAGAGAAAGAGTGAATGCCAATCACTTTAAGTACTATTCAGTTCACAAAGGTTAAATAATCTTGTTTAGATCATTGGTTATTTTTGATGATTTTTAGAAAGAAAAATTCCGTTAAATTCTATAAATGTTGTAAATGATGGTTGTTAACTATTTTGCCGTCGTAACTATTTAACCAATAATATTTGTTGCAGGCCAAGATTCGAGCCATGGAGAACCCGCCTACTGTTGTCTACTACAACAAAGGTCTTTAATTAGACCTGAGGTGGAATTTAATATTTCTTGCCTGTTGCCACCACGTATCTCAGCGTATGGTGTTATGATGTTCTGACTCATAGATTTGGTATTCAAGTTCTACGTCTTATATCCTTTGAAACTTTAAACTTCAAATCTGTGGTAATGTTTATACTTTACTGATATGTTTCACTTATTAGCATTCTTGTGGGTATTTTTTCTTTTTCTCCGTAAAGTTCCTCATGGTTTTTAATTTATAGTAATTTATCAGTTGCTTGTTTATCAAAGCATGGAGGAAGCTCGATGTTACTCAGTTGAGAATGAAGTTGGTTTCACAAAGAGTACTTATTTGATGTGTTGGATGTGGTGAAAAGTTTATCTTACTTCTAAGCCTTAATGAATGGACTGAGTATGTACTTATTTTACCTTAATCGTCCACTATACCTATTAGATTTGCGTGCAATAGTTAGGGTAGTTGTCTGAGATCTAAGGTTTTACTCATCAAGTTTTCCGAGTTTATATTATTATGTAGTGTCAGTCGAAGTTGTTATCGTAAAATACCCGTTGTTTGTTGTTATGCAACGAAACTCTTTAATCTTTAGTTGAAGTTAGTCGTAATATTACGTTAATATATAGAAATTAATTAGGAAGAAATTTAAAGTAGTTTTCTTCTTCGTTAATGTTAGCACTTGTTGAAACATAAATATCATGCGTGTTATCACTAAATGGCCTCACAGATTGACATGTAAACTTGTTCTGTTAGCTCTCAGTCGGCTATGCGTCATCCGCCTACTTATTCGAGTGTTTGGTGTACTATCTTATCTCGACGTTTGTTTGATATGTTTACGGGAAAAAAATCACTCGTCTGTTGTCATGGTAAAATAGTCTTTCTGTGTAACCTTTGAGTCGCCGAATTTTACTTTCATCTCTCACTGCATGCTTTAAATAATTTTTTGCTCATCTATTTTTTCTTACAAAATATGCTCTAAATTCTTTGATGGAACTGATCCTGTTAATTTTTTCTAGGGTATCGATGTAAGAGAATACATTTTGGCCATACTAAATATAAGGTTCCAATGTTTATTTAGCCATCTTTATTCAATGATTCAGTTACCGTTTCCCACGAGTCACTAGTTATATATATTTTTTGTTATATTGCACGCATGTAAGTGAAAAGTTCTTATGTGAAAAGATGCGTTGTAAATTTTACATTTCATCACGTGTTATGGTTTTCGACCTCGCAGAGTCTTTCTGCCTCTATTTTCCTCAATACTATTGTCGGTGTGCGGGATAGGCTGACTAAGTCAGCGAAACGAAGCAACTCCATAAATTACTGCACATGTGGAGCTTAGGGTCTTGATTATTTTTAATCAAAAAGTGTCAATTCTAACAGAAAGTTTTACCTTTTCCTGTAGGCGTGTCATTTAATTTAATGAAAACTGTAGACTAGTTTGCTTCTTTTAGATCAAAATGTCCGCTTTTCCTGTACGATATCGAATTAAAAAATGTTTTCCTCTGCTTAAATCATAAGATATGCATTTTCATCCTGACAGGTATACAATCAAAATTGTGAATTATATGTGGTCGTACCAACCTTTGATGACAAATAATAGAACTCTTGAGATGAAAGATTTTTACTTCAAGCGATTATTATAGCAATGCGTTTCAAGTTGAACAATTCAGTGGGATCAACACGTCCAGAATAGCTAGAATAGTTTTGAATTTTAAATAATCATTGAACTTGACTTCAAAAATGCCTTGTACAAACTTGGCACAAACCCCTTGAAATAAAATCATAATTTATGCTACAGGTCATATGGAAATGCGTAAAAGAATGTCTCATTTCCTCCTAATAAATGAAAAAAGTAATACAAGAAAATCCTCGAGTAAACGCTAACAGTGTATATAATATTATCTGTTCCATATTCTTTATATCCGGCCTGTATCTTTTGACTTTTGCTAATAGGATGCCATTCACTTTCAGCTATCCCACAGACTTCTTCTCCGAGCAAAACATCCTCGACATAGAACTTTACTTAACATGTAACTTTTCTCCTAGCTCCTTCTCAAGCCATCGCTTACCCAATAATGACTCGAACATTTTCCAGTCTAAAAGCACTTCATCAAGGGGTCGGATCTCCATCTGGAACAATACTACCTTTCCGTCTAGAACTATGCTGCAACAACAAAATGCTCAATTTAGAACTCGCCACCCGACAAACGCCCCCGTTCATGGATCGTGCATTGCGGACGAACGTTGTATTCCGCGAGATAGCGTTGGTTTTCCAGAGTACGGCCCTCGAACGTCAGGTAGCGACAGTCGTCCGGACGACCAGGAAGTCGCTGCCGCAATTGCAAGACGGTCTCGGCGTTTGGGTTAACACGGAAAGTATGCGTCTGCCCACGGATGTCCTGGACAAACAATTCCATCTGCAACGAAATAGAACGGCATCTTTAGTGACAGATCGACGCGAGTCGTACTTTGTGGCAAGGTATTATCTTTAATTGGTAGACACAGTTAATGAGCCAACGGAAGAAATTTTATGATCCCAGTGACTTCTTTGAAATAAAATCCACTCACATTTTTTGGGTCCGAATCAATTGACGCAGCCATGCGTCGCGTGTGTTCCTGCTGCAGCTCCTGGGCTCTATTCATGACCTGAGCTGTTGAGATCCTGGAGGACACTTTATTTTTAGCATTTTTTGTGTGGATCAGCGTTTGGACTACAGGAAGTTTAGGCACACTTCCTTTATTGCGAGTTTTGCGGCACTGTGGGCAAGCGTAATTATCTTTCTTCTCTAGATCTTGGAGGCACAGTGTGCAGAAAGTATGGCCACATGTCAGCAGCCGAGGAGGGTTGGCGTCGCAATAGTCATCCATGCACACTCCGCAAGTGGGGTGTGCAGACGAGGCTGAATTACCCTGGAGGGATTGACAGTTACGTTAAAGTTTGGCACAGAATTTACTATTGACTATGGCAGGAATTACAGACTTTGTAGGAATTGCAGACGTTAGGGCTAGGATTTTTACGATGGAACTCCATACATAAGTAGGAGCACCGACCAAGGTTGCTAAGAATTTCAACATGGGCAAAATCTTGCAAGCAGTTATTAACTTGAGCGAAACGTTCCATAGAAATTGTACTTCATAACAAAAATGTAAAGTTAATTTAAACTCACCGCCGAAACGGAGGATCCAGCAAGGGATTCTGTGTCGTCCATGTCCATAGGAACGACTTCTCTCCCTGTGGGTATCGGTGCCATTGATGAAGAGCACTCCAAGGGAATTACATCCCGCCCAGTCCTGCCGGAAGAACCTTGTCCAGATGCACCCGAGCTCGCCGGAATTAGGGCGTATACCATGGGCAGATCCGAGACGTTATCAGTGCAAGATTTTCTGCACTTCTTTTCTCCGCATCTTATTTCGTCTCGGTCTTCCATTTCGGATAGACAGTTGCGACAAGATGCATGACCACAAGGCAGCAGTAGTGGTTTCCGTTTTTTCTCATCATACGGCAACTTGCAATGAGGACACGATGATCCGAACATCTTTGCTGTAAAGAAATAACCAGACGTTAGAAAGAAAGTTCACATAAATACTGCTACGTGCACAGAAAAAAAATATGCCAAAAATTAATTAAGTAAATATGCTATTCTTCGATTTGACCATTGAGAATTATATTGAGTGCTTAGAACCAATTTGAGAATTTGTCTATACTGTTTTCTATAGGCATCACTTTATTCCTTAAAAGCTACTGGACGGGAAAGATGCATTAAATTGGAGAAAAAATTGTGCCGAAGCCAGAGTGACAATAAGTGTGAACCCACTTTATGCATGCTAGGTTGATGCAGTACCGTAATGTAAAAAAAATCACGTCACTTTAACGCAGTGTGGTTATTACTCGTGTCACAATTGGGATCGGCTGGCTGTTGTTCAAGCATTATTACCGACTACCGTAAATGACACACAAGTCGCTCAACTCAGCAGAAACAGCACATTCCTCGTCGCCGTTAAAAAAAAACGATTCATTTTTAAACACTCAATCCTGTTAAGTATAAATCCGCAATGATTGATTCGTGTAGGTCAAAAGTTGCCAACTAACTAAATTGATCGTTAATTAATTTTTTTGTAACAATATTCGTTTTATAGAAGTCCAACGTATTATTAGATATACCTAGCTAGAATTTGTTAAAGATTCAAATGAAACTTCTTTCGTCATACTCGACGGTAACGTAAAATACAGATAGGATGCAGTATGATGCAGAAAACACCAGGCTATATTTTAATCGCCGCCGCCAGGCAACCTGAGGCAAGTGCTAAATCTCTAAATAGAAGCAACATTTTAGAATGTATAACCCAAAAACTTAAATAGTATTCACAAATCACAAGATCAGCAGGCAATCGTTTAAGCTTAGTGAAAAAAATAAGTGTAACTTACCAATTCTAGGTTAAAAAATGCAACTTCAATCTTTACAAGCAGCAAGCACTCTCACTGTCTTCGTTGTCTTCGTTCGAGTTTCCAAGCAGAGTTAGCTAGGAGCCTAGGACGTTCTGGCACCTCAATTTATACAAGCAAATGCAACGAGTACCGAACGAGTCTCGCTCCCGATCGAACCAAGCCCCAAGGTCACAGTTCTCGACTTCTGTTGATGCGGTTTGAGCCTAACTAAAACAATGGTAAAAAAAATGCTTGCGGTGATACTCTTGAAATTTGATACATTTAGAAATATTATTGACTCATTCAGAAAAATTAACATAGTTTTACTGGTCACTGCCTCGCTGGTCAGTACTTACTAAACACAATCCTCGAGCTCGTGCTGTCTGGTGACTCGGTGGTGTGGCTTGCGCCTTTCTCTGACATTTTTCTCCAATAAAATACGTTTATCAGAATTAATTTCAATAGATAAATATACTTATGACTTGACTATACAATAATGCATTAAACTTACCGATTAAATGGTGTAAATTACAGTTTAAATCTTCACAATAACAGCACTGCACAACAACGTATCAAGCTTGCGTATGCCACGAAGCTCTGGCAGCAGCTCTATATATGCAAGCAGTGCAACAGAACGAGTACCGAACGAGTCTAGTTTTCGATTAAACGAAATGCATTTAGTGATAGAGTTGAACAAGTAGTGAGCGAGTTTGTCTAAAAACAAAGAGAATTGTATTAGAAGGCGTGGAAATTTCCAATGCATAATGAATTTTAAAAAAAGACAAACTCACGAATGGCAATTTAATCCAGCATCGGTGGTAGGTTTGTAAACTTTATACAAATTTTATTCATCACATTATCAGTTTTATGCTTAATAAAGATTTTCAAAGTAGCTATTTCGCAATTGAATTGTAGAATTCAACTCGAGTAAAAATCACATTCTAATCTTATTCCTATAACCGGTGAAGGACTAGATCGACACTTCTCCGAACTCACCCGTGAACTCGTCAGCGGAATCAAACGCAAAACGCTACCTTTACGCATCCAAACAGCTCATAAGTTTCTCATTTCAGAATGCAGAATGGTTTCTTAAATTTAAAATATACCTAATTGTGAGCAATACGCCACGATAGAAATTATTACAAATTTTTACGTCATTTCGTTTTCAATTAAAACAAACAACTTCTGCGCAACCGAACAGCTCTAAGTCGTTCTATTCTGGAACGGATCAGCCTGAAATTCCAAACTTAACTAATTATTTGTTATAACTTATACGTTATGCCGCGATAGTAGTTACTACATTTATTTGTGACATTTAATTTTCAATTAAAACGAAACCTTCCATAGGTTAGGTTAGGCTATGAATAGGTTAATTAAGTTAGAATTGGTAAGATTAGCCTATTTGTTACTAAATCATCTGCCTAGGGCAGCGTCATTGCATTGCGGTAGAAAATCAAGTAAACTGATTTATCAGATTTCGCATGGAACTTCAAATTAGGTAACTTTCCTTAATAAAACACTTACCACTATGAAAGTAATACACTTGTCGGATTTGTAGAACTATTGTACCTACAGGATAAATATTGAATATGAATCACTTCGGCGCTTCCTATAGTATGCAATTCTATCTACTAATATAGAAAAACAGTCATAACATAACATAACATAGTGATGTCGGCGCTGAAGTGTAGGCCTGATGTGGCCTGTCGCCGATTCTTTTCCTTTTCGTGCCTTGTTCATAGATCTAAACTCGTGTCATTTGACCGGATCTTTTCATGACTGACGATAGTTTGAAGTAGCTACTAGACTTCCCCCGGGTTCGATAAGGAGCTAGGCATTTCAAATTTGAACATATATTTTTTCATAGCTTTATCTAGTCTGTTCTTGAACGCGTTCTATACTTGGAGCGCCAACGATGTCATCGGGGAGGCTGTTCCACATGTCGGTGATTCGAAGCGAGAACGCGTGGAGAAGTTGCAGCGCAGTTTTTTTAGCTTATAGCCGTGGCCCCTGGTGTTGGTTCTTGTTTCAAATTCTAGTAACCCTTCAGGGACCTTGTATAGACCATGAGTATACTTGTATACTTCAATGAGGTCCCCACACAGACGTCGATAACGGAGGCTTGGAAGCTTCATAATCTTCAATCTTTCTTCATAGGACTTGCCCTTCAAGCCTGGAATTATCCTTGTTGCACGTCTTTGAACATTTTTTGAATTGAAAAAAAAAACTATCCCCTTCTTTAGCCTTATTGGGTAAAGTGCCAGCGGATGACGTAGATTCAGACTTTGGCGTTTTTTCTGAGTGTAGGAATTTTGAATATTCCCGTAGTGTGAGAAGAATAGAAGTGTCGGCACTGAAAAAATAGGCCCATTGCCTGTTGCCGATTCCTGTACTTTTCGTGACTTGATTCACAAGGGATCCGGCCTTTTGAACCCGATCTTTCCATAACTGATGATTGATTGAGATACCTGCTAGACTTATTGCCAGGCAGGTCCGTAAAGTGCTAGGCATTTAAAGACTGAACATATGCTCATGCATAGCTTTGTCTAGCCTGTTCTTGAAGGCGTTCATCCCGGAGCGTTAACGATGCTTTCAAGGAGGCTGTTCCACTTGTCGGTGACTCGAAGCGAGAAGAAGTGTTGTCGCATGGATGTGTGACAACGCAGTTTTTTTAGTTTATAGCCGTGGCCCCTAGTGTGGGTTTTTGTTTCAAATTCCAGTAATCCTTCTGGGACCTTGTATAAACCGTGGATATACTTGTATACTTCAATGAGGTCCCCACGCAGACGTCGATCACCTGATCACCTATAAAAATGATTTCCTATAAACTCGCCAGTCTTAATCATGGTATCTTGATTGCTGGAAATCATCGTTCACTTTTCCAACGACTACAGTGATATCTTTACTTTAAATGTTTCTTTTAGTTCGATTAAATAAATGCATATACAAGAGAATAATGTTGACGCCTTGAATGGGTAATTTTAATTGACATAATAATATTAAAACAATCGATACATACTCATATTTGCAAGAGCATTTTCTTCCCATTTGATTGGATAATCAGTCATTTTAATAAACATAAAATTCAATTTTTGTACGTAATCATTAATGCTACTATTTTGTGGGGCATGTAGCCATGGTTGAACTATATATCTACTACCAGTTCAACCATGCATGTACCCGACGCTCGCCGCGTCGGCGTGTTCTTCCGCCAAAAGGCGGCCACAAGCTTTCTTTCATAGCGTCAATTGAGTACAAAATTTCCATTAAATACATGTTTCGTTGCGCTAATTGGATAGGATTATGTCATTAAATGCATGTGCCATGACTCTTATCATACGATACTCCTAATTTATATAAATGAATTTCAAATAATGAATTATTCGATTAGATACTAGTTTGGTTTGTTTGTTTTTTACCTATGACTGAACTTTCAACCTTGGTCAATATTTTTTTGGAATAACATTCATGACATGCGAAATTATTGTAAATAACATTCATTTCATGCTTCATTTGTACATCATTATTAAATACACGTGTTCTCTCGAATGCAGCCTACTATTTACGGAATTTATTTTCACAGTTTGTACAAATTTAAGAATTTTTCGACCTCGCTAATCTTTCTGCCTCGATTCTTTTCGATTTTAATGTCGTAGTTACATTACTTTACTTTCTATTAGTAAATAGAATAGAGCCCACAAATAATAATAATAATAGCGGTTTCAGCGTTTAGTAGGCCGTAGGCCAGTCGCCGATTCTTAACATCGCAGAACATTCACAGCATATTGCGGTCTCGAACTCGCAACGCACTGCTACAATTCTGCTATGCTTAACCGCCCGGCCTCCTCGCCGATTCTGACCAGAAACTGGCGCACAGAGCTGGGATCGAACCCGCGCCTCTCTGCGCCAATCTTGGTACTCTGAACTTTAACCACTGGGCCACCCTGCCACACCACTGGGCCACCCTGCCACTGTATAATAACTTGCATCTTATGCGTAGGTTGTAAACCGGTTTTTGTGTGGTAGTTATTTTCATATAATAAGGAACCAGATGACATATATTTATGACCAGATGAACTACTCCAAGTGTAATTTCGTAATTAAAAATTAAAGAAATAAAAAATTATGTTTTTTTTCAATTTATTAGCTTTTCTACCACTCGTATTATTTTAGATTATATAAACGTTTTCCTCAGCTTCGTCAGTAAATTCACCGCATTTAAAAACCCTTTGGTTATATAAACAAAGAAGTCACTTGCGTATGGTCGTATCAACCAAACCAAAACAACCTGGTGAATAAATGAGCACTTCTAACCCGAATATGTACTTTATAATTTCATGCGCAATTATTGCGATAGATATAAAGATAGTAGGAAAAGATCGGAATTTTAATTTGGTCGAATCAAAATGTATACAGAAGGCAGAATAGTTCTGAAAGCGGAATGATTATTCCAGTTAAATAAATCGCTTCAAGCTTTGATCAAAGGCCACGACACAAATTCACTGATATGATACAGTGGGGGGAAATAAATATTCGTACACTTGAAAAATCGTATTTTAATGTATGTAAGTACACAAACTTAACAATATACATAATATAAATCACTTCTCCTGTTCAGTTTGTGTACTTACATACATTAAAATACGATTTTTCAAGTGTACGAATATTTATTTCCCCCCACTGTATATATGAAAAAGAATCATTAATATATATCATGCGGGTAAATTAGAAAGTGAAACATTAATAATGCGTCATACCATGCGAGTAAATTAGAAAGTGAAACATTAATAATATGTGTATATATGGAATATCCATATGTCTACTTATGGAACATAGGCCACGACACAAATTCACTGATATGATATATATGCCACGGGCATCCAGAAGCGCGCTGGTGTTGGTCGTGCCGTCATTCTTCATCCCATCAATAAAAATACTAAACCTTCAGATTCTTACTCAATCCTACTCAATGCATATTTACTACAATCAATAGGAAGAGGAACGGTTGTTATCACTTCTAAATCTCAATTCACAATTAGCCCTCCTCTAAAGTGGTGACCCCAGAGTGACCCGAACACCCAACCTTCTGATCTGTCATTGCCTACTAGCCAGTTTTCGTAGAGAGGATGCTGCTGATATCTCTTCACTAATGTGTCCACTGTCCATGTTAAAGCGCACTTCCACATTGCCACCGCACAAGCAGTGATTCGCGTATTTCCCATACTGAATCCAGCGTTCCGTCGCAAAAATTTGTTGCCTCGGCGATGTTGAATCCTGCGTTGAAGCCCGCGTGATACGCATATGGAAACGTGATGATGATCTCACCTTGCTCCTGTATCATCTTTTTATGCGGAATGCCCGTTTTTAAAATTTTCGGTGACACGAGGGTAATCTTGTGTCGAAGAAAGCTTGAACAGGCCTCAAACCCCCGGGAAATGCTTCTTTACAAAATCTTCAAACTTGTTGCCGTGTTCTGGTGGAATGGCGTACCAGATCTTCGGTTCCCCCGAGTGCAGCAAACTTATACTGTACTAGTCCATATCCGCCGTATGCCACGCGAACGTGAACTTGTAACGCAGGATTCAACATCGCCGAGGCAACAAATTTTTGCGACGGAAGTGCGCTTGAGCATGGACACATTTGTGAAGATATATCAGCAGCATCTCTACGAAAACTGGCTAGTAGGCAATTATAGATCAGAATGTCCCCAAGGCCAAAACCGCACCTTACTTACAGCTCAGCATCCTGAACGTATGCCACGCGAACGTGTACGATTGATTGATTTTTATTCACAAAGGAGCTCTAGTTACAATTCAAAATAAAAAAGAAAAACAAACAATCACACAAACAAGCGCGCTGGTGTTGGTCGTGCCGTCATTCTTCATCCCATCAATAAACATACTAAACCTTCTGATTCTTACTCAATCCTACTTAATGCATATTTACTACGATCAATAGGAAGAGGAACAGTTGTTATCACTTCTAAATCTCAATTCACAATTCTTAAACAGCCCTCCTCCAAACTACCAAATAGTCGGTTCTCCCCCACAACAATCAATACGCTTTCACAAAAACAATACGCTTTGTCGCTTTCTGTATTTAATAGCATCCACCCGACAAACGCCCCCGTTCATGGATCGTGCAGTGCGGACGAAGGTTGTATTCCGCCAACAGGCGTTGGTTCTCCAGGGTACGATTTTCAAATGTCAGGTAGCGACAATCGTCCGGACGATTTGGCATGCGCTCCCGCAACCTCAGCACAGTCTCCGTCCTTGGGTCCACGTTGAACGTATGCGTCTGTCCACGGGGGTCTTGAACATGCACTTCAATCTGAAAAAAATCATCGTCTTAGGTGACATAGAACGAAAAAGGTTGCATCAATGAATGGCCTACTCCGATCGCATAAGTTGCTAAGTTATGAAACCAATACAAATTGATGGTTCATAATAAAAATATAGTCGGATAATGTGCAAACGGATGGAAACATTAGTGTTTACCCTAGGTTTAACGTTCACTTACAGTTTTTGTGTTGGAATTAATTGAAGTTGACGGGCGTCGCATTTTATCCTGTTGCAAGCGTTCAACTTTTTCCAGGACTTTAGTAGGTGGGTCCCTGGGAGAGACTTTATTTTTCGCATTTTTCTGATGGATCAGAGTCAGAACAACGGGAAGTTTAGAGCAACTTCCTTTGTTGCGAACTTTGCGGCACTGCGGGCATGCGTAGCTATTGTTCATCTCAAGATCTTTGAGGCAGAAGTACAGAAAGCGTGACCACATGTCAGCAGCCGAGGAGGGTTTACTTCACAGTAGTCATCCGAGCACACGACACAAGTGGGGAATCCAGAGGCAGTCGAGTTACTCTGAGGACAAATATGTTTCGATTAAATTACCAATAGAAGTTACACATGGCTGACGCTATGGCAAGGTAACAAATGCACTCAATAAATTCAACGATTAATTAATTATTCCAATATAAGTTGAAACGCTGACAAACCAAATGACCGGAAAACTTGTACATGCGTCAAATTTTTAATGCAGTAATCAAGTGCTGCTGAATGGAATGAACAAATAATAAGTAATTACAATAAAAATGTTGCGGCAACTCATGCTTACCGTCGAAACCGAAGATCCAGAAACCGATTCAGTGTCATCCGGATCCATAGGAACGACTTCTCTCCCAGTAGCTATGGGTCCACCCGTACTTGGTTCAAGAGGAACCACGTCCCGCCCAGTCCTGGCATCTCCCGAGGCACCAGAGTTCGCCGGAATTAGATCGTACACCGTAGGTAAATCCGAGATATTTTCAGAGCATGACTTCTTGCACTTCTTCACGCCGCATTTCATATCATCTTGGTCTTCCAAAGCGGAGAGACAACTTCGGCAGGAGACATGGCCACACGGCAGCAGTAGAGGCTTGCGGTCTTTCTCATCGTAGGACTTCTTGCAATGAGGGCAGGGTGGTAATGATGAATCAGCCATCTTATCTGTAATCATGAGACTAGGTTGTAACGCACTACAAACGAAAATGTTATGTTAAATCACGGCTAAAATAAGTAATCATTTTTTTTCTCCTCCTCAAACTCAAAGTAATTCAATTGTGATTGAGAAGATTATTCATTCGTGATCAGCTTAATTTACTCTTTGATTGCACTAATTTGAACCTTATTTGAAACTGATCAGTCATTGAAAATCAAGTTATCGCCATGATTTAGACCCCACGGTGGTAAGTGCATTAACACATACCACCATATTTGCACAAAATTCAATGGCACTAAATTTTTTTGCACCATACTACAAAATTTTCTCTAGTTAAATTCTATTTGTTTAGCTGCATCATGATCAAATATCAATGCAGAGCATTTACCTGCATTTTTTATAGTTATCATGATCGCTGCAAACAGTAATTGGCTGCTGTCTTCCTCAATTCAATTGTTCATTAAATCATTGTTATGGAAACTCGTATGCTAAATATTAAAACAAATGAACTAAACGCCAGAAACTTCGTTTCATTCATCACGACGCAATTGTGTCAAAATTAAAAGACAATTCCATTACAGTTTCAATCCTATAACCGCAACAAAATCCATTATTAATTGAAAGCTGCTCCATTTGTGCAGCGAAGAACTCACATTATTTGACTGCCCATAAATGCCATTGACACCGATGTGGGTTGGGCTGGCAAGAAGTCGAAGAAGAACAACTTTTGGTTTTGTAGTTTACTTGCCGTTGTTGGTAACAATGGTGACTTAAGTGACTTGGTGACGTGAGCTGGAAATGAGATTTAATATGAGTTAATAAGTCGAGAAAGACATACACGAAACTTACACTAGGCAGGAGCAGGATTTTCATTGTTTAGATTTAAGTACTAAACATTTTAGATGAACGTTATTAATTGACTTCTCGATAACGAGATTACAACTGGCATGACAGGTATTGTTTATGTCGGCATGGCCGCAGTATTTCATTTGTTACTTACACAAGGTGGTTTTAGCAGGCGAGAAGAGACGCCAACTTTGATGATAATTAGGCCTACGTTTATTCTGACTTCAATGATTTAGGCCAGATATACCTAATGTTGACGTTTAATTTCTTATGCTTAAATTTGCCAACGCTGAGTTTGGCTTCAATTACAGTTATAGCGTCGACGCTAGGTTGGGATTCGATTCCGATAATAGTGCCAACGCTGAGTTGGGCTTGCTTACTGTTCTAGTGCCAACGGCTGTGGTTGGGTTTCAAATTGTATTACGATACCTGGAATAATGAGATTAGAGATAAACTTTAGAGGACAACATCTTAAAATTACCTAAAATGCTTCGAATCAAAAGAGACTTAAAGAAAGCAAGTCGGCACTCGGCAGTAAGGCTTAATGAGGCGGTAGCAAAGAACAAAGTACCTTGTCTCTCTTAAATCTTTTCTCTAAGATTGAGTGGAAGAAAACGGAACGGCGTCTTCCTCTATGTCGCTATATATCAGTGGTTCCCAAACTTTTTCAGGCTGGCGCCCCCTTAGGCTCCCTAGTGAATTTCTAGCGCCCCCCACAGACATACGCCTCTCTTTTGAAATTTAGTACTCTGCAGTATTAAAAGATAAAGGTTTAAAACAAATGTTTATTTCACAAATAGAACCCCATTTAGTGAACCAATTTGCTTTTCAGCTGTTTTAACTGTTTCAGCACCACAATCCTAGGACGTCATGGGCGAATTTACGGCCGGACTCGTGACCGGTCTCAAGACCAATCTCCCAATTCAATTATAATATAAGTAATATCTCGCAAACTAATGAACGCAGCTCAATGAAACTTGGAACACGTATTCATCAGAACCTAACGGTGATGTTTAGCTCGTAATTTTTTTTTTATTTCACCTTCATTCGTGAGTTACGCGTATATTGCGAAATAGGCCGAACTTCGCAGTGATCAAAGTATTTCTTCCAAACTATTGAACAGATTTGAACGAAATTTTGAATATGCATTCCTAACTAACAAACGGTGATTTTTTAGCTTATAAAATATTTTTTCGATTTTACCTTCGGTTGCGAGTTTTTTTCTTCATTTGTTGTTCTATTTCTTCTATTCATCTATTTCTTCATGCCGGTTGTTCCTCATCTATCTATAGAAGTCGCGAACGAAAGCAAAATAGAAAAATTGTCACGAGCTAAACATCACCGATGAGAGGTTAGGTATTTATATACAAAGTTTGGCTTAAATCTGTCCTGTAGTTTAGAAGAAATTTCTTGATCGCCGCGAATTTAAGTGACAGATTACCCGGAAGAGTGAAATCAAGAATGACGGTGAAATGAAGAAAAAAACTCGCAACCGAAGGTAAAATCGAAAAAATATTTTATAAGCTAAAAAATCACCGTTTGTTAGTTAGGAATGCATATTCAAAATTTCGTTCAAATCTGTTCAATAGTTTGGAAGAAATACTTTGATCACTGCGAAGTTCGGCCTATTTCGCAATATACGCGTAACTCACGAATGAAGGTGAAATAAAAAAAAAATTACGAGCTAAACATCACCGTTAGGTTCTGATGAATACGTGTTCCAAGTTTCATTGAGCTGCGTTCATTAGTTTGCGAGTGTCTCTTATACANAGCGGTAGCGGTAGCGCCCGTTACAATCTAGTGGGTGTAGCGGTAGCGGTAGCACCCGCTACATTTAGAGCATGTAGCGGTAGCGATAGCGCCGCTACATTTCCAAGTAGCACTGCCCAGCTCTGTTTGTTGGATGTGTTCCATGTAAGTTTGTTATAATTTCGCGCGAAATTACCGAGCATTATAGCTCATAGATTTAAGAAGTCTGTAGGTCATTGATATTAGTTCTGTTATATAGATGACTTTCACACTCGGTGCATTGTATCATTGTATTGCGCCTAAAAAAAACAAAATGGTAATTATTCAGATTATGCAGATTAAAACATGACGTTGAAAATAACAGGTAAAGATTCGATAAATCAAGCGATTCGAGCACTATGGCTACTTTGATGCACATTTCGAGAGATTGTAGCGATAGGAGAAGCAGTTATGGCCTCTGCCTCCTCACATCAATCCAGGATAGTTATTGCGCCGGCGATTCGATACGCTAGAGGCATAGTTGAATTGATACAGTATTAATTAATTGAACCATGCGCTAGAGGGGATGCATGCTAGAGGCCAGCTGAAGCAGTGTTGGTTTAAAGTTCGTGTGGTGAGATAGGTCAATTGACTACACACTGTTAGAAAAATTACCGTTAACGGTATTACCGGCGTTTCAGTGGCCGGTCGGCACGTGAAAAGAAACACCGTGTCGCCGTTTTTATTCTAATTTAACACTAGAAATCCGTAAAACATCTGATAAAAACGGCGAAACAGTTTATTTTCACGGGGCGACCGGCCACTAGAATGCCAGTGGGAGCGTTTGAGCGTGGGTTTGAGCGTTTATTAGGCCGTAGGCCTGTCGCCGATTCTTAACATTGCAGAACAATAACAGCATTTCGAGGTCTCGAACTCGCAACTCACTGCTACAATTCTGCTGTGCTTAACCGCCCGGCCTCCTCGCCGATTCTGACCCAGAAACTGGCGCACAGAGCTGGGATCGAACCCGCACCTCTCTGCGCCAATCTTGGTACTCTGAACTTTAACCACTGGGCCACCCTGCCACTTGGTAGTGCGATGAGGCCGGTGCAAAAGTTTATAAACAAAAACACACAAACAACACACACTGCATGGCGCTGGCTACAAGACGCTTTACGGCGGAGCCTTAGCCCAGTCAAGCGCTCTCTCGATTGATGTAGTCATACGGGAAGGATATTATGGTCATGATATGGTCATGATGCAGCTGTGATATGGTCAAGATGCAGCTGTTATATGGTCATGATGCAGCAGTGATATGGTCATGATGCAGCTGTTATATGGTCATGATGCAGCTGTTATATGGTCATGATGCAGCTGTTTTATGGTCATGATGCAGCAGTGATATGGTCATGATGCAGCAGTGATACAGTCATGATGCAGCTGTGATATGGTCATGATGCAGCAGTGATACAGTCATGATGCAGCTGTTATATGGTAGGTCATGATGCAGCTGTGATATGGTCATGATGCAGCTGTTATATGGTCATGATGCAGCTGTGATATGGTCATGATGCAGCTGTGATATGGTCATGGACCAATCTTCTTCCCAACGAGACGAAAAATTGACGAGGAAGACAGCAGAGGGCATCAGAGTATATGGTATTTCCCGAACGGTAGGTAGTCGGCACTTGAAAGAGATTTGCGTCTCAATCTCAAATTTTATTACTAAATTGGGTGTAATTCAATCTTTTAAAACCTTATCAGTCAATTCAAACAGGCAATATTTCATATTGCCATATTTGTCAGGCAAATTATCATAACTGGTTAACTAAAAAAAGACTGTTTTTTTCTCATATATTCTAGCGCCTTGGCTTGCTTTTCAAGGAGCAAAATTTCACCAAAAATTTTTTGTAGTAATAGGTTGGGATTCAATGAACTTTAGCCTTGGTAGGCAGATTAACTTAGTGTTATACAATTAGGCAAAATATAAAAAAATACGCATAGCTCAGTAGATAAAAGCCTGTGCGGTGTCACTTGATACTCCGCTTCTTCTCTGTCAAACTTCTAGAAAAAAATAATTTATGGGATGGTCACGTAGTGCATATTGTTGCTCATTATCTTCAAGCTTTGCAAATTCTTGAGGCTGTTCATCCAAGCTTTCTTCTAAACCACAGGCAGATTTTTCAAACTGTTTATTGACTTTAAGCGAAAAGTTGTTTCTTTTAATAATGTCACTAGATTGCTTTAATCGCAGATTCACTAGAAATTTAAAAGCGAAGAAAACACCACAAAAATTCAGCATATCTCTATTGAAAACGTTTCGGAGACGTTGTTTATTTTATTCAACCTTGACGCTTGTTTCTTTCTCCAGTTTGGGAACGTGCATAAATGTAGAGCGATTTATGAAAAAAACATCCATTTGATGGAATTCGACAGACTGCACGACGAAAAGTATGAATAATTTTCATTATGTATGATTATTTCTTATCTTATTTGATAATTGAGGTTAAATACAGCCACCACCTCGGTCGATGTGAGTAGAGTAGAGAAGTCATTCATTTATGCATCTACGTAGGACGGAAATTTGACTGTTCATTGATTGAAATATTATTTTGTTATCTATATTGCTATTCAATTTAATTCCACTGCTATACAGAGTCCAAGATATTTTTAAACGTTCTTAATAGACATGGATAATATGAACAATATGACATAATTGAAGGTAATCTTGACAATTATTATTTATTGTACACAGATGCTGTCATTTAGGACGTGTTGTCTGTAATCATAGATTATATCCGTTTAACTTTTGTTTGCATCCCAGTTGAGATTCTTCGTTCGATCGACAACGAAACTCGTTTGGTACCCGTTGCATCTGCTTGTGACGTCGTTTTCTCACTCGTCAGATTCAACGTAGTAAGTTTTCCTATCCTCATCTATTCTTTCTTATAATCTTCACTCATCCCAGCGTTCACTCAACAAGTGCGCGGGAAATATCGTAAAGATTAACGAAATCATCATTCAATGAACGCAGCGAGCCTCCCAAGCGGTTCCCGCGTTCTCAGCTAGCGTGGGCTGCGTGGCAGCCCAGGGCCCAGGCCGGAGGCAGCGTCAGTGTAGCCGCAGCGACCGCACAGCTCGCAGGTTAGTTCGCGTCCACAGCTCGAGCGAGTAGTGTGTTGCTCTTCGAGCTCTCCCGGTGTTACAATATGATGTTATAACTTATTAAGCCTGTTGTCAATTCAATGAATGAATGAATTTTTGTTCAATTCATTAATGGAATTGTTACAGTAAGTCAGTAACAAGTTCATAGTTAATGTTTTAGGATGACTTCGTCTAGCGGCAATTAGTTTGAAAGGGAATTATTTGTCGCATAACTAGATGTACCTACTGATTTGATATTCTTTGGGCCGTTTGCCTCACTTTTGTGGTTGTTCTTTATTTGTATGATATATACAGAGGTGGGCAGTAGCGCGCTACATGTAGCGGCCGCTAGTAGCGGTAGCGGCTCTACATTTAAGGCAATGTAGCGGTAGCGGTAGCGCCCGCTACCGCTACGAGGTTTTGCCGCTACTGCGCTACCGCTACATTTATAGATAAAGCCTTTAGATTTTACTTAAAGGGACCGGCTACCCTCCAACAAAACTTTTTTGTTTACAGACGGATCGTTTTGAAACTTGGTACACACATGTAAAACAGAAATCTAAGACCTTTTTGTTCATGTAAATTTAAAAAAATGAACGAAAACGTGCAATTAATAGAAAACGGTATATAAGGGGTACTCTAAAAAAGTTTATAACTTTTGCAAATCACATGCTACAATGTCGAGACACATCATTCGATTTGTAACAACAATACCTATCTAGCGACTGTAGAGCCCCGATTTTTTATTTTCCTCATCGTTTTTTTTCGCGTTCTTCCCATTTTTTCACATTTTTACCCCCCACCTTCCTCCCCCTCCCATATATAAGTCAAACCATGCACATATTAAAAAAAAGCTTCTAA
>NW_025932900.1:0-574 GCF_000764305.2 Hyalella azteca
CATGGAACTAAAACAAAGCTTAATATAAAGGAAAAGCTGGAGAGGTGACGGAATTACCCACGATGTCGGAATATACCGCGTTTACCCTAGGTATAAAAAAAATAAGTAGCAATAGAAAAAAATGGGAAAACTAAATAGAATGTATGAATATATGATTTGCTATAAATAAGGCCCACAAAAAACAATTATCGGATGCCAAGTCAATGAAGTCAATTCAAATTATTAGGGAAAACGAACGATTGGCATCGAGTACCCTAACAACCGAACAGCTATAGACACACGTCCGTCCGACAGCAGAACCCGTAACGGAATCACTGTTGTGATCTACGCGATTTATAAAGAAACGTTTGGGAAGCCTGCCGAAGACCACCACTGCACTGGATGTAATGGACTATCATGACTCCTGCCCTCCGGAGTCCGGAACGTAGCTTTCAACACTTCTGGAAAATCATATAGGCAGCCGAAAGCCACCAGACAGGACGAATCAATTGAATTAGACCAATCAGCCCTCAGGAGAAACAGCCGGCGATCGAATGGCCTAGCGTCGTCCGCCGTACCGCGAAAAAATTGTACA
>NW_025932901.1:0-366 GCF_000764305.2 Hyalella azteca
CATGCACTAGTGAGGCAGCAGTGAGGCACTAGTGAGGCACCTGTGAGGCAGCGATGGCAGGAGGCGGAGAGGTACGCATGCACCAGTGAGGCAGCAGTGAGGCACCTGTGAAGCAGCAATGGCAGGAGGTGGGGAGGTACGCATGCACCAGTGAGGCAGCAGTGAGGCACCTGTGAGGCAGCGATGGCAGGAGGCAGGGAGGTACGCATGCACCAGTGAGGCACTAGTGAGGCACCTGTGAGGCAGCAATGGCAGGAGGCGGGGAGGTACGCATGCACCAGTGAGGCAGCAGTGAGGCACTTGTGAGGCAGCGATGGCAGGAGGCAGGGAGGTACGCATGCACCAGTGAGGCACCTGTGAGGCACT
>NW_025932901.1:1021-46066 GCF_000764305.2 Hyalella azteca
CGGATTTACTGTTAGCCGGAGTTACCCACAGCTCATTGATCTGAGGCTATGTGTAGATATTGCATGCTGATGTTTGGCGTTGGGCCCAGGGCCTGTTTACGAGTCAATTTTGTTACCCACGGCTGCGCTCCCAAATATATGGCATCGCAGTTAAATTGACGAAATGTTATGAAAGAGATAACGAAGGTCTGTTGACAGCCTAATGAGTGCCTATTGACAGCACAGTGACCGTATATTGACCGCCTCTTGACGCTTAGTGACATCCTTTTGACCATCTATTGACAGCCTAGTGCCAGCCTATAGGGTACTTGTACAGGGGACAGTACTGGCGGCAAGTAGATCAGAAAAATGCCGAATATCTGCCGCTTGTTGTATATCCCGCAAGTAAGCTTAGACGCGAGACAAGTTTAAGGTGCCACCGTGCCGGTATTTAGTGCCTACCGGCACGGCGGCACCTTAAACTTGCCACGTGTCTAAGCGTCCTTGCGGAATAGACACCAAGCAGCAGACATTTGGCACCTTTCCGATCTACTTGCCGCCAGTACTGTCCCCGTGTACAAGCACCTATAGGCCGCCAGGCACGCTACTACCTTGAAGTTAGCCAGGGCGCTGTAGAGGCTGGCGGCGGCCGCCGTGAGGGGCTTGGCTCTGTCGTCCACGACCTCCGTGGTGACGCCGCCCCCGCCGCTGCTCTCCAGAGGTGCCGAGGTCTTGCTCTCCCCGCAGCTCACCTGTCAGCACAAGACGAGGTCAGCACAACACGACGTCAGCACATGACGAGGTCAGCACAAGACAAGGTCAGCACAACGCGAGGTCAGCACAAGACGAGGTCAGCACAACATGAGGTCAGCACAACATGAGGTCAGCACAAGACGAGGTCAGGACAAGACGAGGTCAGCACAACACAAAGTCAAATCTTCAAGTCAAACAACTAGGAGACTAAAAATATTAGAAATAGAAATGTTAAAACCAAATTTCATTTATATTTTTCACTACTTATGGCACTTTTCTGGTGCATTCTCACATTATTTTATTAAGACACGGAATGATATATGGACCAGGAATGAATGATTTTGCTTGCAGTCAGTTCCTCCTGAGACTATCCGTGACTGAAGAAGGCTTGGCGCGTGTATCCTTGTGGTTAGTTTATTTGTAAACATTTGTACTTACTCGACCATACAGAAGTCATGACTGAATGTCTTGTCTCTATGCAGACAATAATATAGTCAAATACAGCTTATTACTAGAGCTTTATATTCTTGTGGCATCCACTTAAGTAATACAAGTGCTCATATCCACCTACCGTGGTACACCATGCACTAGAGGGTAGGGTCTAGAGCTGCTGGTCGGTTAGACCATGCACTAGAGGGTAGTGTCTAGAGCTGCTGGTCGGTTAGACCATGCACTAGAGGGTAGGGTCNTGCCCTGTGTACATGTGTACTATACAACACGCTGCACACCGTGCCCTGTGTACATGTGTACTATACAACACGCTGCACACCGTGCCCTGTGTACATGTGTACTATACAACACGCTGCACACCGTGCCCTGTGTACATGTGTACTATACAACACGCTGCACACCGTGCCCTGTGTACATGTGTACTATACAACACGCTGCACACCGTGCCCTGTGTACATGTGTACTATACAACCTGTCTCTTATACACATCTAGATGTGTATAAGAGACAGGTGCTGGACTCACCTGGGCGAGGGCAGTGAGCCAGTAATGCTGCTGGTCCGTACAGACGCGGCTACGCAGGCTGCTGTACACGCTGCCGGCCACCTCGTGGTGCCCATATCTGCCACACATACACAATAATCTTAATTTTATGTCAAAGAATTAACTACCTACATGCGCTGATAAAAATACTTGTAATATAAAAGAATTACCTACATGCACTGATAAAACTACTTGTAATATAAAATAATTACCTATATGCGCTGATAAAAATACTTGTTATATCAAAGAATTACCTATATGCGCTGATAAAAATACTTGTTATATCAAAGAATTACCTATATGCAATGATAAAAATACTTGTAATATCAAAGAATTACCTATATGCAATGATAAAAATACTTGTTATATCAAAGAATAAGCTACATGCACTGTTAAAAATGGTGTCTCATTCTGACGGCTGTAATGTTAATAAATGACCTGTCGAACAACCGTGAAATTTAATCAGTAAAAACGTTTTGTAAAGAAAATTTAACGTGGCTTTTGAAGAAAATTTAACATTACAATTTTCATTGATAGGAGTTAAATCTTAAGTGATCAAAATCAGCATCTTGAGAATGGGATGTGGCTTAAATCCAAATTTTGATCGTTAAATAACCAAGTTACACTTCAAAACATGACTGCTCATTTCAATATAAGTTTAATAATTTCTTAACAAACACTATGACATTTAATATGAAACCCAGAGAAAGAAAATACGACGATGGCATGACTGACCTGGCATGCTACTGTTAACTGGATACTGACTGATGGCACTAACTGGATACTGACTGATGGCACTAACTGGATACTGACTGATGGCACTAACTGGATACTGACTGATGGCACTAACTGGATACTGACTGATGGCACTAACTGGATACTGACTGATGGCACTAACTGGATACTGACTGATGGCACTAACTGGATACTGACTGATGGCACTAACTGGATACTGACTGATGGCACTAACTGGATACTGACTGATGGCACTAACTGGATACTGACTGATGGCACTAACTGGATACTGACTGATGGCACTAACTGGATACTGACTGATGGCACTAACTGGATACTGACTGATGGCACTAACTGGATACTGACTGATGGCACTAACTGGATACTGACTGATGGCACTAACTGGATACTGACTGATGGCACTAACTGGATACTGACTGATGGCACTAACTGGATACTGACTGATGGCACTAACTGGATACTGACTGATGGCACTAACTGGATACTGACTGATGGCACTAACTGGATACTGACTGATGGCACTAACTGGATACTGACTGATGGCACTAACTGGATACTGACTGATGGCACTAACTGGATACTGACTGATGGCACTAACTGGATACTGACTGATGGCACTAACTGGATACTGACTGATGGCACTAACTGGATACTGACTGATGGCACTAACTGGATACTGACTGATGGCACNTCATGAGAGAGGGTAGTATCATGAGAGAGGGTAGTGTCATGAGAGAGGGTAGTATCATGAGAGAGGGTAGTGTCTGTCTCTTATACACATCTAGATGTGTATAAGAGACAGAGGTACGCCTCACCTGTGAGGCAGCGATGGCAGGAGGCGGGGAGGTACGCCTCACCTGTGAGGCAGCGATGGCAGGAGGCGGGGAGGTACGCATGCTCTGGCAGGTGGTGACCAGTTGGCTGTGCAGCGTCAGGGATGCTGCACGCAGCCTCGTGTAGTGCTGCACGAACACCAGCGGCTGCTGCACCGTGCTGCATGCCTGCGCACAAAAAACACATTATACTGTGTGTGTTGTGGTGACTGCTGCTGCACATACACCAACACAAGACTTCAAAACTAATTTCAAAACAATATTTTTTTTAACTAATGTCACAACAATATATATTTTGACTAATTGTTTTGAAGTAATGTGAAAACAATATTTGTTTGAACAAATTGTTTTGAAAAAAGCATTGATTATGGGAGGCATCATGTAGTGAAGGCCTGGAATGTTCAGATTTTTCATCAAGTTGAGAATCATTTAAATCTTGATTATGTTGAAAAATAATGTCAATGCATCCGATACAATTACAAACCTAACCTAATATACACAACACGATATATTGTGTGTTGTATTGACTGCTGTACCACATCACCAGTAAATTGTAGTCAAGTAAGGATCTTACCAAACCCAATAAATACATACAATTTTATCCAATTAATTATTAATAAATTCCTTAAATTTCATTCATTGATGGCGATGCTTTAATCTAATTAATAAATTTAAAACTGGATGTTAAAATTTAGTAAGTGGCCTCAAACAAAATTGACTCTTTCTCTTCAAGTCTTTAAATAATGGAATAATCGATACACCTTCACTTAATTTTGATGATTTTGCATAAAAGCTTGATAGTTACCCTACATAATAAAATAAAATTTGACTGAGGCCAGAATGAACAGACCTTGTGACATGATGGAAGCTAGGTCAACAGACTTTGTTTGATGTTGTCATGTATAAATTCAACCACTTGATAATCTGGCTCTTTAAATATATTGATATCTTGGAATTCTCCACAAAAAAAGACTGGCAATGAAAAAGCAAGATTAAACAGTCTAGGTATGTATCGTTTTTAACGACAAAACGCACTCAGTTATGCAAATGACATAACGCACTCAGTTTAAATATTTCTTTCTGCTGGCGGATTTTTTCTGCACACTAAGTTTTGCACTGAAAGAGTAGGTTTTTGGAATTGTGCATAATTTAGGTTCCTAGTTAGCAGCCCTCGTTAGTAGTAGCAATGCAAGCCTGGAAATTACTGAACATATACCATGGTAGAAGCCTCGGTATTCAAAGTGCTTAGTCCAATTTTTCAAAAGTTATGGTAAAAAACTGAAGATTGTTTCTTAACTGAAAAAACTGAAGATTATTTTTTTTAACTATAAAGTCATATCTAACCAATAGGGAACAATATGTTTCATTGTGCGAGTACAAATTCGCCCTCAAGACCAATCACGATTGGAGTACCCCAGGGCTCTGTTCTGGGTCCTCTTCTTTTTAATATTTTCATAAATGATATCGCCTCTTCTTTTAATGCAAACTGCAAGCTTTTTGCTGATGATGCCGTTTTTTATATCTCGAAAGGTACCAACGATGAAGCATGTGATAGCATTTCGGATCTGTCAACAGACTTGTCAAAATGGCTGTTAGTAAATAAGTTAGTGGCACACGCCGATAAAATTAAACTGATGCTTTTTACGTCTAGACCTGTTGTCGCCCCTCGGAACATCACTTTTAATGGATCAATTTTGGAATGGGTTGACGATTTTCGTTATTTAGGCTTAATCCTTGACAATAAAATGTCTTTTAAAAAACATATTACTTCCGTTTGCCAGGGACTTAGCAAAGCCCATGGAGTGTTACATGCTCTATCAAGTATCTGCCTTTCTCCTCGTTAAGAACGCTCTTCTATTCGTTGTTTTTATCTAAATTTTCTAATACCCTTGTAATATGGGGTGGAGTGCCTATCCGTACAAAAAACCGGTTATTACGTTGATGAACAAGACACTGCGGTCAATACTTAGGGTTCGATATGTTAACTATGTACCATTGATTCGTACTACTGAATTATATAGACAGTCAAAAATTCTGAAATTCGACGACATGTACAAATTTAAGCTTTTACAGTTTATGAATAGGGCACTTTTTTCATGATCAGCGTCTTTTTGAAAGTTTTTTTGCTCCTCTTGTTCCTCATCATTTCCATGATACCAGAGGCGTTCGTCTCAACCTTCCACCGGTCCGTTTAGAAATAGAGAAAAATGGTACTGTTTTTAATTGTGTAAAACATTTTAATGATTTTTTAATCTGTACAGAAAACTATGTTAGATGCAAAATGTCAGAGTTGTAGCTTAGAAGCCTATTGCATAGATACACCTTGTGATATGTTTAGGATTTTTTAATTATTCATGGTATAGATGCTACGGGCTTGTTAGTGATTTCGGTCCTGTCTTACCCCATCTGACTATATACTAGGGGATGGGCAGGGACAGGCGACAGCCATGTGGTAAATTGGGACAGCCCTCTTGACATTTTGTAGAAATGTTGAAGCAGCTAAACTAATTGAATTTTAAAATCCAGCAAAACTAAAAATAGTGGTATAAACTATAAAATTTGCCTATACATGCATGCATGCATGTATGTATAACATTTTTAGCCACTAACCATCATTAGATTCCTGCCACCTTGTCTGTTGCACACGATTGATTATGCATGCTTGTATGTATAATCAATCGTGTGCAACAGACAAGGTGGCGGGAATCTAATGATGGCTAGTGGCTGGTTAGTTCTCATTACACAACCGGTGGCCCACCGGTTGTGTAATGAGAACTAACCAGCCACCGGCGGTGGGTGAGGTAACTACAGCGCATTAACTGCAGATAAAGCTCCCGAACTTTGAGACAATAATTGAGTGAAAACTTTAGGTGATATATTGTGAGCCTTCCAAAGTTTTAATAATGAAGAAATCACAAGGTTCATGGAATCTAGAGGTTTGAATGCTAAATTTATTAGTACTCTAATCTAGTCGGTCAACTGAGTTATGCAAGTGTCATGTCGTGCATTGCCTTTTCTTCAATAAGTTTCTTTAATTGCCGATGAGTTTCTCCTCAATTGGAAAGCTGACGTAACAAATAGGTGCAATAAATGTTTTTTTATATTTAATTTGAAACAATTATGTTACGAGTAAATAGTATTTCGTTCTGTAGATCCCTCTTGCACATCTGTGAGTGACATGCACAATTAACAATGTTGGGAGTGGGACATTCTCTGTGTTGCCTGAAGTAACATTCATGCCAAAACTGATTTCTGATGGCCTGCAAACCTGTTTCTAGTTGTCTGGAATGTTTTTTTAAGTGAACCACAAATCTTAGAATTCCATCCTGCTGCCTGCTACTATTGGAACAAGCGCTCCTATTTTTGGCAACCGCGCTTCTCAATTACATAGGTACATGGACATTCAGAATGCATTTAGAAAGCCACCATGACTCCAAGCCAAAGATGTCTGGGCAATAAAATGGATGCATCAAGCACCCAAGGTCACAGTCAGGATACTTTTTACATGCTCCAAAGTGTGAACCTCCAAAAAAGTTAGTTGGAAATGCCAATTTTCAATCAAATGCAACTGGCAAGCCCATGCAAAATGAGTCAACATGCTGAATCATGTGAATGGCTGTCATGTGACTCAACTCAACTCCTTTGTGACTCCTTTGGGGGTCAGCCCCTCTAAAGGTCAGCGGTCTGGCCAGTAAAGTACCAGTGCTTGAAACCAAGCAAAACAAACTCAGGGGAACAAACAGAGGAAGAACCAAGCAAAAATAGATTAAATGAACTCCATGGTTTATGAAGATGAGAGGTGAAAATTAGTTTGTTAGAAATGAGACAGCCCAGGGCTATGAATGATGAGAACAAAATGACCAGCAGTCCACACACTACATATGAATGATAACAAAAATAACCAGCCCACACTGGATTGAACAGAACAGAGTAAACAGAGATAACTGGTAAAAAAATGGGGCCAGGATAAGAAGGAGTTAACTAAATCAAATCAAAATAACTAAAGAGAAATAAAGTTCTTGAGAATTGGTCCTGGGTCTGGCCTAGTCGCGTCCAACAGGCAATGTTTGTAATGAGGAGAAAACGAGAAGGCAGTTGTCTTGTGAGAAGTAGTGGGGGAGACTCCACTGGCAGGGCACAGGAATAGTCTCTACTCTCTAGACTACCCTGACTGGTATGGGAGAGGCCCAAGCCCTTGTCCCCAGCTCAGCGTGGGATCCACTAATTAACTCCAACCTTGCCCTGAACACGCTCCAAATTGGCTGCTCTGCTAAAGTGCAGGACCTACACATAAGACCTACTCAACAATAAAACACTTGAAACACATAAGTACTCTTGAAATACATAAATACACATTGAAACTACTACTAAACTGTAGAACAATTTAAAGGGATGATTCATGATATTTACAAACATTTACTAATAAAATTTAAGACTGAGGTGCATGGCAAGAGTGTTCCCTTGACTCACCTATAAAGATCCATGATAATCTTGGGGTGGATTAGTGACAGATTGGCAGGCAGTAGTCAGGGACAGAAAGCATGTTCATTTACAGCAGGTCAGTCAGCATGGGTGAGTACCTAGCTGGTCAGTACCATGAGTGCAAGATATGCAGGATGATGGAAAACTGACTTGCTCTAAAACACGGCTTCACATTCACATGCACTAATTTAACTTTAACTAGCTGTCACTTGTTTAGTATTAATGCACTGGGGACACAAAAAAGGTACATCTACTAGGGCACATTTACAGTACCTATGTTTTATGATCTTTTTTTTTTTTATAGTGAATTCACTTGACCCAATTAAAATGGTGTGAAATTACAAGCTATCCTGTAAGCTTACAGATATATATATGTACAGAACTAACAGTACTATGGTCTACACCGCCATCTCTGCGTGAACAAGCTGAACTTCTTTGACCAGTAATCAATAGGTTGCCAAATTATTCAATTATAATTATAGTCAAATGGGGTAAGACAGGATTGCAGCCTTCATGGGGTAAGAAAGGACCGGCCCATGGCATGCATTCTATTTGCACTGAATTTAATTTGACAAAAGAATATGTTAGAGCAATCATTGCCTGTCATTTCAGTGCATGTTTCAACAGACTTCTGCAAATAATGAATTTCTGGCTAATTTTCAAAGAAAACCTATGTAAAGAAGGGTCACAAAATAGTTAACCCTGTTTGGGAAATAAGCTCTGTCTAATGAAAAAAAATTTTTTGGCCAGGTTTGTGTATGTAGGCTGGTAACCTCAAGTAATAAGCAACTTTTGAGACATACTAGGCATTCCTACCTGCTACCATCACTGCCTGACAACTATTCTAAAATGGGGTAAAAAAGGACCAGACATGGGGTAAGACGGGACCACTAAATGATCCTGTTTTGCCCTACAAGTGGTCCTATCTTACCCCATAAATGGTCCTGTCTTACCCCACAAATGGTCCTCTTTTACCCCATAGTTTATCAAAAATAGCTTTTAAATGAATATAGTATTGTGCATAAGTATACATGGAGTATTTTGGTCAAAATTTTCATCTTTTGCTTAAAATAACCATTCTAACTTGTTAGCTTTTTTAAAAAGATAAATTTAGCATACTATTGTGAATTGCATCATGGGGATGGAGAAAATAGGGATGTCGCTTCCCATTAGTGAGCTGCAGAACAATGTGCAAGAGTGGTCGGGGGAAAAATCATTGCGTGAAACATAAAAAATAATTATCACAATTTTGTGAGAGGGCATGGGCTATGTTTGAAGAAGTTCACCACAAATGCAGTTAGCAAGAAAACACATGACGTCTGACTCTTAAGTGATTATCCATTGGTTTTATTACCTATTTGGTAAATTTTCAGACAATGACACTAATGGAATATACATGTAGCATTTGGCAGTGCTCTCCAATGAATCAAAGCCAACCCACTATTTCTATTCTTAACAAAGTTTTCTCATGGCAAAAACTCCAATGTGACTGATATTAGAGTTGACTTCCCGCAACACAAAACAGTAACAAGTGGTTGTTTAATCAAATAATGTGTTTTTAGATAGATAATATTGAATATCAGATTTATATTTTTACTAAAAACCTTGTTACATAAGAATTACCTGTTGGTCCTTTCTTACTCCAGCCTGGTCCCATCTTACCCCAATGGGGTAAGATGGGACCAGCTCACTTTTTTTAATCTGTACAGAAAACTGTGTTGTATGCAAAAAGTCTGAGTTGTAGCTTTGAAGCCCATTGCATAACCACACCTTGTGATAAGTTTAGGATTTTTTAGTTATTCATGGTATAGATGCTACATGCCTGTTAGTGATTTTGGTCCTGTCTTACCCCATCTGACTATATACTAAATTGTAATATATTATATTATCTTTTTTTTGCACATAGTACCAGCTGATGATAGCCAATTTCATGTACATTGTATAATATAATTTTACTCCCACAGACAACATAATTCAAGAGTGCAACTCAACCACTGCAAAATTTTATTAAATAATGGTTTTGTGAAAGAGAGACATTCATTCAGTGTCTCTTACCCTCATTTTTTTCCCTATGAACAGTGCTCTCCATGGCGGAATCGCTCATGCTGCACACAAGAAACTGCCAGAGCTATACACGAGTCAAGCCATCACCCATTGGACTACGACCATTGCAAGAGTAGAAGGACGCTCTCCAAAGATTGCCGCCGACATTTCACCCAAGATGACTGTTTCTATGAGTGTTCACCTAATGTTGGACCTTGGGTAGTCAAGGTGAGATTTTTCATTTTCTGATGTGTTCTTTGGTTTATTTTTGTGTGTTCTAGTCTATGGTTGAGTGTGACAACAAAACTTGTACCATGAAACATTGTAGGCTGCTTGTTTATTCATGTGTTTCTGTTATATGCATCATTTTAATGTGTGGTTCCAGGTTATACAGTACCTATTGGTATGTACATAATGCAAGTATGTAATTGCACTATTATGGAATAATAGTGCAATTGCAATAGTATGTAATTGAACTGAGAAATGCACCATTAACTACATAATATTCAAGTATTGGATATGATCAACTCCTATTCTTGAAACGAGTCTAGGTCTAGATTTCAAACTCTTGTCCAATTTTTACTATTATTGTGGAAAAGAAAGATTATAACCCAAGTAGCAGCTGTGGTACAATTGGCAGCAATTCATATTCTTTGCTTTCAGCCTTTTTTCTTAAATAAAAAATTGGATAGTTTCCAATAGTAAAGCAGTTATATCAGCACCTTTTCCTGAATTGATATCACAGTATGTAAGCAGACTTTATTGTGGCATTTCAAGATGCATTTTTTTGCACAGGATAACGAGCGCCCATGGCGTACAGAGCGTTTCTATGGCGTGCCTCTCTGTGCCAGTGACTGTGAGGCCTGGTTTGAGGCTTGCCTCTATGACTTTACCTGCACGGATAACTGGTCCCTCAACTTCCGCTGGGTCACCATCACTGATGATGGCATTACCAAACTATCTGATGGTGATGTCTTCTGAATATTTTTCCTGCTTGCCCTCTGCTGGAATATTTTTTGTATTATTCATTGTTTTCAAGTACCGTATCTTTGTAATGAGTTTTTATATTGCTTTATTTTTTTGATAAAATTGTCATTGCCATGGATTTCAATTTGTTATACTTTTCTTGTTTTGTTATCTTAGCTGAAAAAGAGTCATTATAAAGTTTATGGACGTTGATGGCGTGTGTATTACGCATTTGACATAGATGCAGTGCTGATAATTTGCTTGTCCTCAGGTCGCCAGTGCAAGAATGGCGCTTCTTCCTGCAAGGTGAATGTGTGTCCTGAAGGCTCCTCTTGTGTGACCTTCCTACAGATGTACGGCAACGCCAGCAACTTCTGCGAGACGGTATGTGCCTTCATGTGCTCCTCTTCTGTGAGATGGTATGTGCCTTCATATGCTCCTTTTCTGTGAGACGTATGTGCCTTCATGTGTTCCTCTTCTGTGAGACGGTATGTGCCTTCATGTGCTCCTCTTCTGTGAGACGGTATGTGCCTTCATGTGCTCCTCTTCTGTGAGACGGTATGTGCCTTCATGTGTTCCTCTTCTGTGAGACGGTATGTGCCTTCATGTGTTCCTCTTCTGTGAGACGTATGTGCCTTCATGTGCTCCTCTTCTGTGAGACGGTATGTGCCTTCATGTGCTCCTCTTCTGTGAGACGTATGTGCCTTCATGTGCTCCTCTTCTGTGAGACGGTATGTGCCTTCATGTGTTCCTCTACGCTTATGGAATGAGGTTATTGTGGAAAGTAATTTATTTAATTTCTTGAATTCGATATTCAAGACTTTAGAAATATTGTAAATGATACAAATTATTGGCAGGGATATTGAGATGCAGTATCCAATTATCTAAACACTTGAATTTTGTCAATTATCTGAAGTGATACATGTAGCTATGAAAAGCAATTCATGAAGATGGCTTCGTCTCTACTCGTGCTCTATCTACTCTCTATCGCATGTTTCTCCAATATACTTATTTTAATTATTTTTACTTAAGACGTTACACGTTCTCCGAGTATCGAAACGTTCTCCAATGCCCTCATGTGCGTGCGCGCAACCGTTGGTGGGGTTTTTCTTCAATTATGGATTATCCACCGTATTATTATGAATGAATGAATGCTCAGGTGTGGGACGGCTCCTGGCGCTACACGCCGGACGACCAGCCCTGCATGCGACTCTGGTTTGACGGTGAAGCTGGCAACCCCAACGTGGCTGTGGCTGAGTTCTATGCCAATCTCAAGTCTGCGTCTGGTGTTGATACGCTATTGCTCTCACCTGCCCTCGCACTCCTCGTGAGCGTCGTGGCCATGTTCATCCGTCCGGGCCTTTAAAAGAGAACTGCCGGGTGGAGTAGTTCGTTGGTCACACAAGCTAGAAAAAAGTTGGACATTTTTATTATAAGTTAATCTCTTTGGAGAGTAATTTGGTCTACTTTAGCGGAATCGTTTTAATGCAGCCATGTGGATGCAAATATATGACTGGTGCCAAATTGTATTTTGTAGGTTTTCCAAACTTCATCTAAGGCTGCGCCATGATACCCAACAGTTGTAACGCTTAGAGCTCATTTATAGTTTGCTGTGACGGACTATATCAATTCAAAAAAGCATATCAATAAAGTGAAGAATTTTTAATCGCTGAAATATTATGCAAGAACTTCTCATGAACAAAACTTGGGGAACGAGCCTAATAAAATTAATTTGAAGGTAAGGTTACCCACACTCGCGCAGAGTTAGGTTGCCTGGGCAAAAGTAGTGGTCGCAGCCAAAACACCATGTGTGCCACTGGTCGGTCGTAGTGATGACAAGATCCACTCTAGCACGTGCCCACGTGTGCGTCCAAGGTTCTGACGTTGCTTCAAATACGAATTTTACTTCATGAGCTCAAATAATGAGTAGGGGCTAAACATCTTCGTCATGGCCTATCATACGACATACGGTAATTTTTGAACTGAATGGTCGGAGTAGGCAGCGAGGCATGAGATACACATTATAGCTGCAGCACCCTGCAAGTTGCTGCTGTTGTGGAGTCAGGCAACGAACTGCCGAAAAATTCTTCAAGGAAGAGTAAAGTAAAGTTTGGGGCGAGATATTTGGTTCACGTTGAATGTGCTCACTGAAACTACTTTGAACGTCATCCAAATCTTGTGAGGCGCAGCGTAAGTTTGGAGGTGAAATTTATGTCCGAAATTTCTTAGAAATAAAAACTAAATCATAGATTTTTGTTCATCTCGTGTATGACGATTTATGTCTTTGCAATGTGTCTTCTGCATGTAAACCAAAATGTGTAATGTAGAAAAATTGGTGTCAATTCTATTTGTTGCAAAATTTTTGTTTGATTTTAGAATCGTGAAAATCTTTAGGTCATTTAAGAATTTAGTTTTCACGTTGTCATTCTTCTTGATTTTGTTATTAACTAAGATTTCGATTTTGTTATTATAAAGTTATAATAAGTGCCATCATGAAATCTTGGAGCTCAACTTAACTCGTATGAAAGTGACGTGCCTGTTAAACTAAGCCACCGAAAATGCTGTCGAGCGCGCACGCTTCAAGCAAATAAGTCTCACAGTTGAGAATGTGTAACTAAATGTAGCAAAAAAGTTTTCAGCAAATGTTATTTCGAGTCTGGCAACTGGTTCTTTTACGTCATAATTCTCAAGCAAATGTTATTTCGAGTCTGGCAACTGGTTCTTTTACGTCATAATTCTCAAGCAAATGTTATTTCGAATCTCGCAACTGATCTTTTTACGTCACAATTTTCACGCAAATGTTCTTCCTGAAATCAAATTGGTAATTCATCATTAGTTTACCTTAGCCATTAATTAATTATTAGTTTTGACAATTGATCGCTGAATTTTGAAGAAATAACATCATATCCCAACAAGCAAGAGCACGATTAGGGTCTACTGAAGGCAGACGTCACTTTTTGTTCGACATCTCTAAACAATAGTTGACTTTTGCCTATACTTCACACTAATCGTGCGCATATGTTGTTGTATAAAGTTGAAATATTAAGTTTTTAATTAATTTACAGAACCAAAATTTAATAATGACTATAATAATACTGGAAACCTCAATTTTAATGTAGCGTCAATAATAACAAGGTAAAAATGCCTTTGTGATAAAATAAGTAAGCTGGCCGTAATGTGTAAAGTTTGCCTTAAACAATTAAGAACAATGTAAGCCTCACTTTAGATGTATTGTTTTACGATTTTTCGAATGTTGAATGTTTAGACAAGGCCAAGACTTGTCTAAACATTCAACTTTTCGTCATGATGCTCATGGAGATACTCAAAATTTTATACGAACAAAAGCGCTACGATGTTGGCCGCATCGTATTGCGCAGCTCGTAGGCTAGCTATTTTGCAGTACTTTAATGCAAGCAAATGATAGAAAGAACTGTGTTGTTTGTAAAACTGCACGAGTGTGCCGTTATTTTTATTGTAGTTTTAGATTTCACACTGATTGTTGCTGCATGCATAATGTCCAAGAGTTTAACTTAGAGTTTAAACAATATTTATAAAAAATAATGAATAAAAATATCCAAGAGTTTAACTCAGAGTTTAAACAATGTTTATAAAAACTTGAACAAAAAAAGAGTTTTTGGTCCAATTGAGTGAGTTTGAATTGACAATTGACGCTCACATATTGCTGTGCAAGCGCTCAATCATGACAAATGATATCAAAAAGCCTTACGGTCTTTTAATATCATAAATAAGTGTAATTTTCTTTCAGTTTTCTGCTCAAATACTTTGGCTGCGTATTAATGGCTACTGTTTTTACTACACGTTTCGCTTGGATCTTTAGAAATGATTGACATCCTTATATTTTACTCGCCCATTGGCGTGAATTCTGGACTGTTTTATGTTGCAAGAAATGCGATCTTCTGGACGCTAGTGAACTTTTTAAATTCCCAGGATAACTTTAATCAATCAAACAGCTGCAACTTATTATTTTATTTTGAGAATCTTGTAAGGACAATTGCCGCTTGGTTAAATGCTTAAAATATCTACGCTGTGTTTGCATTTTAATAATTTCATTTAGTAATAGCATCTCAGTTCACATGTTCATGGAGTTCTAATTTTATGTTCGGTTGCTGGTATGACTGCGTCATTCGTGGGTAATTTAGGTCGCCTAGGATTACCTCAGCCTTTTGCCTAAGGATAAATTAATCATGCAATACGTACCTTGAGGTCTGGGAAAGCGGGCTACTGGGATTTTACTTTGAGTTTAAAACACTCCTGTCCGCTAGTTACTCCCAATATGCGCCGAATTGTGCGCTTCTGTGCCATCTGGGCGCAAAATTCGAAATTATTACTTCTAGCCCTTTGAGGAGTTTGTCTGTTATCTAAAACACTAGATATTTCCTACAGCATAGAATAAAATGCTGTAGGTGCCACTGAGGCTCGAGGTAGTTAGTTGCAGCGCAGACGTAGGAAAAATGTGCACGAGTGCCGAGATAATTTGTCGGGAACATCAGTGCAGGTCTTCTTGGTGTATTCTTGTAGAATGACTTCAGATTGAGAAGGGTTTAATACTTATCGGAATTGTTACTGGTATCATTTACTGTGACCATTAACGTAAATTTGCTGGAAATAATATACACGCAACAGCCTGCTAGAGTTTTATTTATGCCGCATCGACGTTGAGTGTTGTTGGGCTGCACCCATGGATCTGCCTACGAATGTCCGTTGTGGGATTGATATTTCAGTTTACATGAGCTTTATGAAGCATGGGTGCCTAGGGAGAGAAATAACGTGGGTGACGGCATAATTAGGGAGGGTAGTATCATGAGAGAGGGTAGTGTCATGAGAGAGGGTAGTATTATGAGAGAGGGTAGTATCATGAGAGAGGGTAACATCATGAGAGAGGGTAGCATCATGAGAGAGGGTAGCATCATGAGAGAGGGTAGTATCATGAGAGAGGGTAGTATCATGAGAGAGGGTAGTATCATGTGTTCCACATATAATTATGAATGATTTTTGGTGGTATATGGCTGCTAAAACCACTCGCGAGTTACATTACTGAGCGAAAGTAATGAATGGCTGACAAAATAATTGAAAAAAAATCTTGCCATATCATTGAGTTTAACGGTAAACTTTTTGGTTACGGACATCTTATCCGTCGTCAGTGTTATTCGTATGTAAAGAACGGTAACGATAGTTACCGGTCTCTACCATTGGTAAGACAAAACCGTCTAATAGAAGAATTACATCAGAAATGATGTAGACATAAGATAATTTGAAGTCCGTATCACAGCTGATATCAATAAAACATCAAAACACACAATTTTCAATTAATAGCATGTTTTGAACATTATTTAAAAAATGAGATATATCTGAAAAATATAATATATTTATTTTGGCTTGAAAAAATGACTTATTTCTCTACACTTTCCCTCTTAGTCTGGACTAACACACGCAAATAATGTATTCGAAGGCACAGTGCGTTAAAGTGGTTACGCCAATTTTTCCTCATTCCGACCACAGTGAAGACCGGGATGTAATTTCAAGATACTCGCCCAACTTCAAGGTTTGTACTAGGTGAGAGCGACACGATATAATACATCTAATGAATGCATAATATAAATTTACGGACATTCATGCAGTACCAAAAATAATGTTCAAATGCAGTCAAGAAAAGGAATGTACCTGCTTAAAATTGCCTTGCTCAAAGAATGGCACTGTAGGAAGGGGTCATTAGGCCTTATTTGTACGCTCATTTGGCCCGTGAATACGTATTACGATTGAATTATGCAAACAAGCATAGAATTATTCTCGCAACTTATTCCAAAATTTTCTGCTTCTCAGCTGAATCGCACAAGAAGATGAGATGACATTCATTCCACACTGCAGCTTGCAATGATGAAGCCTCCAGCCCCAGCCTGCGGAGGGAGCAGGTTTATAAGAGCGTCTCAGGCTATTGTCGCACACTCGGTGTCAGCGACATGCTGTAAGTAAGGTGAACTTGCTTACCAAGATCACAAAATATAAGGGTTATAATGTAAATACTTTGAATTTATTTACAAATTTGTTGTTATTCTTTTGATCTTGATGCGTTTTATGTTCTACATAATCTATCGAACATAGATTTTATTGCTATCCATATTTAATTTGCCCGTGCAATTTATTACTGGCCCTATACACTAGACTTGTGGGCAACTGGCCATAAAAACAGCATCATCGAAGCCCAAGACTATAATCTAAACTTTCATCAGCACGATAATCTCATTTAAAACATTTATTTTAGCTATTTTAAATAATAATTTTACTCGGTTTGCTATGCGAGGTTTTGAGCTAGGAACTTCTGTCTGTGGCTACGTGTATACACACAATTTGCTTTAGGTATGTCGTGTTGAGCTTTGAGAGAGGATATTGAAGAGTTAGTCTCTATCATAAATTCGCTCGTTTTCGTCATGCACAGGAAATAAAACTGAGCTTAACCTCGAACTCGTAATCTCGATTTGTCTGACAGTAACATCTAGTGACACGACACTATTTCACTAGATGCCCAACTGAGACGATACATAGATTAATTATGAAATAATTAATAAGTCTTCGGGAGTGTTTTTTTTAATTAATTAATCATCATTTAGTCCCATTAGAAAATTACAATTCGGAAAATGTTAGGAACTTAGAAACCTGAAAATAATGATGTCCTCATTCCCACTACCCTAATTTGATAAATATTTCACTCGATAGTAATAATAAAAGTGAAGCGCACTTGGGAAATATCAAATCTTTTTTATGCATACCCAATCATAGCTTTATTTCTCAGACTTAACCCAGCAAAATTGAACATTGTAAGCACACTCTTTCTATATTGTATCAAGAACCGGAACATATTATGTCTCTAGTTTGTTTATACAATACTGAATGATGGAAATATTAATGCAATACAATAAATAACTGATAAAACATTGCTGAAGTGTCATATTATCAAAACTCACGCCCGCCTCTCCCGCCTCTAGCGCCACACCAGCGCTCAGCCACGCGATGCACGCCTCACACGACCGGGCCTCGGCAGCGGTGAGAAATAATTCTGCCTCGATCTTGCACTAAAAAATATATACATTGTTATAAATTATTTGTGTGTATTTTATTGGTATAAACAAAACACCCAAATTTCGAATTTGTGTTTAAAATTTAATTCAAGGTCCAAGAAATAAATAATTTAATGAGATATTAGGAGTATTGTTTTGCGGAAATTTCCATTCTCATTGGCACAGAGGACCGAGTCCGGCATGAATTGTTGTTTAGTTATTGCCATTGTGTCTGCATGAAATAAGATATGCATAACAGAGCAAATGTGATTTGTAATGTGCATGAATGTCATGACACTGTCTGCATTATAAAATTGAACATTGGTCGCTCTGCAAGGATATGACGCAGAATTTATTCTGAAATTCAGCTGCGCCAACCAGGAAGTAACATTGCATGTCAAAAAGCCGCGGCCACTCAAACTTTCAATTCAAGAACGAAGCTGTAGGCGGAAGCAATTTTAACAGAAACAGAATGTGATTAGTAATGAACAGTTCTGTATCATAAATACGACACATACAATATTTTGGCCCATAATAGAGTAAATTAAGAAAGTAATCCTGAAAATGTAATTCTAGTTTCATCACTGCTAGAAGACTCGAAAACTGTTGAAATGACTGTTTCAAACAGACTTAATTTCTAACGCTCATCACACTCAACATAATAAAGTTGCAGGTAAGTTACTAATCGTTCGAGATGGTTTATTTGAAGAATTTGAAAATTGCATGATTATACGAGACCCGCATAGAGCATCGTTCTACATGAATTTCATCCCTGGAACGTTGCGGATGTCTACATCCATAAAGTTCAATTCTTTCCCGAATTAGCATCGTCCAATGAATGAGCAAACCAAATATATTGGTCTCACATCACAGGCCTGATATCCCAATCAAGACATGGACAATTACCAGCGTTTTACATCGAATTACTTTCGCTAAAGCAGTCATTCGTCGCTTTGATTTATTGTCATAATTCGATATCTACCTGCGCTCGACAGCTGATGTTGGGTTTGGCAGCGCTGCTGTTGTGGGGGCTAGACTGCGTGGACGGCGAACAGGTCCGTGGGGTGCGGGCGCGGTGGTTCACACAATACGAGGACTGCTTCAGCCTCATCGGCAACAGGGACATTTACGACGAGGTCTCCGAGATTTGCTACGACTGCCAAAACCTATTCCGACAGTCCGACGTCGAGGATAAATGTCGGTGAGGAACGACTGGTGCAATTTTAACTTTAAGGAAGAATTATAAAGGGAATTACTTGAGCGGATATGTGGTGTTTCAATCATATGGCAAGTTATTTTAAATTTGAGCTGAATTTGTTTTCATCATACTCACATAGGAAAATTATGCTAATAAATGAAATGAATTATATAACCAATTAACTCATTCGAACAATTTATGCAGGGCAAACTGCTTCTGGAACGAATACTTCGTGCTGTGCGTGCACGCCCTGCAGCTCTGGTCGCGCATCCCACAGTACAAGCTCACCGCCAACATCCTCAAAGTCGGCTAGTCGTACAGGCTAGTCGCACATGATAATCGTACGGGATAGTTGTTCAGACTAGTCGTCTGCTAGTCACGCAGGCTAGTCATATATTCTAGTCGAACAGGTTAATCGTACGGAATAGTCGTTCAGATTAGTCGTTTGTCTAGTCACACAGGCTGGACATACATTCTAGTCGTACAGGCTAGCCGTACAAGCCAGTCGTGTTATGAGGCAGGATACTCATCCTCCGTTCAGAAGTGTACAAGGCAATAAACTCCCCCTAAATTACCAGAACATTAATATTTTTTAAAAAGAACCTCATAAGTAACCTTTTCGTATGAGCCCAACGTTATATTCAGTTATACATCTTATGATATGAGGATATTCTTATACTTTTAGCTTACCACTTGTACTGCATCTGTAGCACCGCATCAAGGAACCTTCATCTCAGCGCTAAAGTGTCCACGACAACCGTAACTGTGCAGTGCAACTGCATGTTCAATATGCCTCTTGAATAGTCAAAAAAAAAAAAATACACTTTAAGTTTTACCATCTGTGCTGAAAAGAAAGACTTTTTTCTGGAACAGTAGAAATAAACATCAAATAAAATTGTTTTGCTGCAGACAAAAATTTTCTTACCCTGCTAGGTGGATCAAGTTGCATTAACATGGTTTGTTCTGCTTAGAGCAGGAGCAGACTGCGTCAAATCACGAGCAAGTGAAATTTTTAAATTTTTCGTCTCGTATTTTTCCGAAATTCGCATTACGAAAATCAAGCATCTGACAGGAAATGCAACAGATTTTGAAAATAATAATCTTCAAATCAAGATGAAATATTTTCCATCAAATTGGCTGATGAGGATATCTCGTACGACTGCGAATTTCCATGTCCATCTGGCAACATTCGTCATTCTCTTGTAATTTTTCATCTAATGCGGTGTAGCGAACTTTGTCGTTTGGAAGTATATTTGACCGATTTACTAAGTGATCAAATTTAGAAAGAATGCTCTTTGCTGTAACTTCGAGTCATTATTTGCTTGCAACGTTTGCGGTAAGTAACTTGAGAATATTCTATAAGCGCTTGAATTAATGTTGTAACTTTAAGTAGATTTTCGTATCTTAGGTCAAGCTTCGTGACGCTAGATGACGTGCGTGTGACGTAGATCACGAAGTTGCGTTCACGCATTCATCCACTTAATTAATTGCACCTATTGTTCCGGTCATACGGATATTTTAATTTGTTCTGCATTAATTAGCTAAATAATGATATGAGTATCGTCGAATAAATGCGAAAAGTTTTATTAACACTGTGGAAAATACAAAATTAATGATGTTTACCTACTGTTGGGGCACCCAAGGCAGGACCAGTGATAAACCTGAGCCCGGGAGTGAAGATGAATTGCTCGTAAACGAGGATGACCATGCAGACATTTATTCTGAGTAAATTAGCCGTGTTGCATAAGAGGGTCCGCGTTAATCAAAATTTACATCTTAAATGAATAATATATTTCAATTTTAATTCGTTTTTGCTAAACTCTGAACTTATTTTAATGCGGAATAATCTTGAATTTATTAAATTCTGAAATGAGTGCGGAAATAGTTAATTGTATGTATCACCTATAATGTTGGGTTGTTGTCGCAACATTTTTGTACTGAAAATGGAAGCGTGCATACTACCAGATTTTTAGTGTCGTGCTGCTGCCGGTGCCGGGGAGCGGCCATTTGTCAGACGTGACCAGCGAGACGATGGCTTGCGCTTACCTCATGGGAAGCGAACTGCCGGTGCGTGAGGCAGACCGCATCTGTGACCAGTGTGTGCAACTCTTCCCGGTGCCCGACCTCGGCCGCCTGTGCAGGTAACTGGAACCTGCGGTGCCCGACCTCGGCCGCTTGTGCAGGTGACAGGAACCTGCGGTGCCCGACCTAGGCCGCCTGTGCAGGTGACTGGAACCTGCGGTGCCCGACCTCGGCCGCATGTGCAGGTGACAGGAACCTGCGGTGCCCGACCTCGGCCGCCTGTGCAGGTGACAGGAACCTGCGGTGCCCGACCTCGGCCTGTGGAGGTAACTGGAACCTGCGGTGCCCGACCTCGGCCGCCTGTGGAGGTACCTGGAACTTGCGGTGCCCGACCTCGGCCTGTGGAGGTAACTGGAACTTGCGGTGCCCGACCTCGGCCTGTGGAGGTAACTGGAACTTGCGGTGCCCGACCTCGCCGCCTGTGGAGGTAACTGGAACTTGCGGTGCCCGACTTCGGCCGCATGTGCAGGTAACTGGAACTTGTGGTGCCCGACCCCTGCCGCATGTGCAGGTAACTGGAACTTGCGGTGCCCGACATCGGCCGCCTGTGGAGGTAACTGGAATCTGTGGTGCCCGACCTCGGTCGCATATGCAGGAGAACTGAATTTGCGGTGCCCGACATCGGCTTGCCTATGTATTGCGTAACTCTAACTTGTATTATTAAAAAAAATTCACGGTACATGAATTCATACCAGATTGATGAATGAAATTCTTTTTGGAGAGTAACAAAATTTCCACTTAAAATTCTTGGATGATGCGATGTATAGACAACAAATTCTAGTGTACTTACCGTGAAATCTGCGAACAAGAAGTTTTTAAATTGATTTTAGTTTGGAAAATGTGCTATTGATGATATATGAACAAGTAACTGATTTTTATGTATTCAAGATTTTATATCATTAATCGTATAGTAATTAAGTCAGTGGTTAACTCATTTTCAAATTGTATGTCCAGGAAGTCGTGCTACATCAACATGGACTTCGCCGCTTGTGCCACGATTGTCAACAAGGCGAGGGCAAGTGGGACACTGAGAGACTAGAAGGACGCCATACTTGTGAAATTAGAATTCATTAAAGATGTTGTTATAATAAAGAATGAAAGCTACTTTCGTCATCATTAGAGAAAAAATTACAAAATTAGCTGTATATTTCTTCATAGTCATCATTTGCTTGATTTCCCGCGTACGAGACTCAGCGGCGTTTACCAGATACCGAAAGACAAAGAATGAACTATTGGATATGACAGAAATTTAGGTTGTGAGATGAAAACTCATTCATAACATAACATAACATAGTGATGTCGGCGCTGAAGAGTAGGCCTGATGTGGCCTGTCGCCGATTCTTGAACTTTACGTGACTTGTTTACTGAAGATCTGAAATCGTGTCATTTGACCGGATCTTTTCAACTGATGATAGTTTGAAATAGCTACTAGACTTCCACCGGGTTCGATATGGTGCTAGGCATTTCAAGTCTGAACATACATTTTTTCATAGCTTTATCTAGTCTGTTCTTGAACGCGTTCATACTCTGAGTGCCAACGATGTAATCAGGGAGGCTGTTCCACATATCGGTGATTCGAAGCAAGAAGAAAGTTTGACGTGTGGAGAAGTTGCAGCGCAATTTTTTTAGTTAATAGCCGTGGCCCCTGGGGTTGGTTCTTGTTTCAAATTCTAGTAACAATCTATATCATTAGTAATAATTATGCTGATCATCTCCTTGAGTTGTCAATCGACAAGGAAGAGGGTCTTGATTCATGATGCAGAAGAGTTGTTTGAGGGAAAACCATTTTGAACACCAGTGGCCAGAATATTTTCTTGAAATAATAGTGCACTCTTTTAAATTTTGGCGTCGTTTTTATTTTGGCCTGAGCAGAAACCTTGCCACTCCCACAAACTCATTCTCATAAATTTAAGGTTGAATGTTATCGAAAAAAATTCAGCCTTAAAGAACATTTCATAAAATGAACATTTGGGGGCGCGTCTGCAGCTATGAACATCCACACGTGTTCCGGTTTATTACACTGAGGATTCGAATTTGCTTGGTATCCGAGTTAATATTTGCTTGAAAGTCGCTCATAATAATAGAAAGCTTGACTGAATGCGAGCCTAAACGACTGACGCCATTGTGCCAGGAATCTCAGTTGAATCTCACCGAGTGGCTGATGCTTAGTCCTCGAAAACGGAATATTGCCCACCAATTTTTTCAAGAAATTGGTATTGTGATGGAAATATTGAATGCTTGATTTACTAAAAAGTGCTGCACTTTTGTAAGTCCGTACAGAGCAAAGGGCTAAACTTTGCCGGGGTGAGGAGCTTTAGTATCTCATCTGATCGATCAGAGACATCATTTGTGAGAGCTTAGTTGTAAAAATGTGCATTAACTCTGAACGAATACAAATGCTTAGTGACATTGTATAACGATAGATATTTTTTTTCGTTAAATATCAAATAATTATCTGATCATGAAATTATAACGGCAAATTATGTAAACACAAATTCTCATCAGAAATGAATCATGGCATGCGAATTCATATAAAGATTTATTTAAGTATGTGAAAATATAACCAGAACCAAATCGAATAAAAAACGACAATCGCTATATAGCATTGCCAGATGGTAGTCCGGAAATTATACCTTCACACACAAATAAAACGGAAAGACCATGTTTCCGATAGCATCTTTGAGCGAACCGTGAAATTTCAATAATGAATGAAAAACCGATGAGGCATGAGGTTCTTTGTGCTGAGCTCCCGTGACAGTAGTCGGCTTCGGCCGGCTGCTACGTCATCTTTCTGGAACTATCTTCCTCGAACTTTGAAAATGCCGTGCTGTCCCGCTCCGCGGCGTTGAGCCGGCGAATGGTACGACCAGCTAAAGTGAAGTTTAACTCCTGAAAACCTATAAATGCTCCCGGCATGTACCAACTGCAAAATTCGTTACAAACATTTTAAGATGCCTCCATGTGTGGTTAGTGCCCCCGGGTGAGTGGTTAGTGCCTCCAGGTAGTGGTTAGTGTCCCCAGGTAGTGGTTTGTGTCCCCAGGTAGTGGTTAGTGTCCCCAGGTAGTGGTTTGTGTCCCCACGTAGTGGTTAGTGTCCCCAGGTAGTGGTTAGTGTCCCCAGGTGAGTAGTTAGTGTCCCCAAGTAGTGGTTAGTGTCCCCAAGTAGTGGTTAGTGTCCCCAGGTAGTGGTTAGTGTCCCCAGGCAGTGGTTAGTGTCCCCAGGTAGTGGTTAGTATCCCCAGGTAGTGGTTAGTGTCCCCAGGTGAGTGGTTAGTGTCCCCAGGTAGTGGTTAGTGTCCCCAGGGTAGTGGTTAGTGTCCCCAGGTGAGTGGTTAGTGTCCCCAGGTAGTGGTTAGTGTCCCCAGGTGAGTGGTTAGTGTCCCCAGGTAGTGGTTAGTGTCCCCAGGTAGTGGTTAGTGTCCCCAGGTAGTGGTTAGTGTCCCAGCTATCTGCCCTGGAGTGGGGCTATCTGCCCTGGAGTGGGGCTATCTGCCCTGGAGTGGGGCTATCTGCCCCGGTGTGGTCTCCACTTTGGTGGCCCCGTTCTGCAACCCTTCAGCCATTGAGAAATCTCGAGTTTTTTTTCAAGACACCCAATTCTGTACCTGAAAACAAAATTCAGTCAAATTCCTTGAACTGTTCTGACGTGGGGCCGCATGGAACCAGTCTTCAGAGGCTCCCATAAATTCCAATTAAAGAAGAAAAGAATAATGAATGAACTGTCATTGACTGTATTTGATTGTTGAAACGGTGTTGTTTGCCCTGGAATTTGGAACCGAATACCTTGAAAAACACTTCTCGTTTGTGATGTTATGTTCAAGTGAAATGATTCTTCGCCCGTGATGGGGCGGGGTCAATGTGTGCCAATTCTCGCTGCCCTTAATTCAACTGCGACAGTTGACGTTCCTTGCCTTGTCCTGTCGCCTACAGAAAGTGTCAGGAGACTACCGTGTTTACTGAAATTCCCAGTAAACGACTGCGTTTACTGACATTCCCAGTAGACTGTGTATACTGACATTCCCAGTAGACGACTGTGTTTACTGAAATTCCCAGTAAACGACTGCGTTTACTGACATTCCCAGTAGACTTTGTTTACTGACATTCCCAGTAGACGGCTGTGTTTATTGAAATTCCCAGTAAACGACTGCGTTTACTGACATTCCCAGTAGACTGTGTTTACTGACATTCCCAGTAGACGACTGTGTTTACTGACATTCCCAGTAGACGGCTGTGTTTACTGACATTCCCAGTTGACTATCGTGACTGTTGATGTAAGCAGTAGACAACTGTGGGCTTGCTGTGCTGATGAATTGATACTGTCCCCAGACAATTGACTATCCCAGAAAGTAGGGGCTTTTTTATTTTTACTTCAGCTGTACGTCTTGCCTTTCCTTGGAATTTACAGTCGAATTTAACCATAGATAAAATGTGCGAGAATCTTTCGAGTAAATTATATTTATGTACATAAATTTCTCGAAAACAATCCATAACATGGACCCGATAACCATTTTGGACCATAAATTTTTTTTAAATTGTATATTAAAATTAGATTTATAATGTCCAGTCGCAATACAAAATTTCTGCATGATCCCACATAACCTGATCGGTCGAATAATGTGGCCGAAATGGCCGGTTATAAAGTGACTGCAGACGGACGCTAACAATGATATTGCTTAGGTAATATAAACGTACGTGCCAATGTTGGGAAATTAAGTGATTAATCCTACCAACTTTTCTCTTAATCATCCCCGGATGCACAGCTTAGTAGGGTTAAAGATATATTTGAGATTCGCTCATCAAAATCTTCTCTGAATATTGACATCTACTGCTTCTTGATTGAAGCTAGTTCGAAAAATGGTAAATGTCGTTTATATGTAGTACCTCGAGTATATGAATTTTACTAGAATTTACAGCAGGAGAATCTTTACTGCCATAGATGGCGAAATTTAGAAATTAGAAGCAGTCAACTGATTCATCGGCTCAATGCTATTTTCAAATTGTCACGTTCATTTATTGAAATATTTTGCAAATAGCAGTATTTTCATTTTTAAGCAATTGCTATTTCAAAATTGCAAAAAATGTGCAAAATTTCTAGCTACCCAAAGACCATCTATGCCTTGGTGATTTTCACATCTAATCATATTTTCGAACCGTCGCCAAGCAATGCCATGAGGTTCTGTAGTTTATCATCGTGTTCTACATTAACGCCTGAGTAAATTCATATAATTTCAATTATGAAATAGCTACATCTTATAGCATTATTCGTTTTATCTAATCGGGATCTAATTGAAAAGGATAAATATTCCATTTACCAAAAAAGTTTATTTCTGTGAAGCAACTTAAGCGAGTAACTTTAATTACAGCTGCCAGCAATGGGACTCAGTGGCATGCTGACGCTGGCAGTGTTGCTGGTAAGAGTCAGCCGGAGTCATCAGGCAGAGACGTTAGACGTAGCGCGTCAGCAGGCGGAGACGTCAGACGTAGCGCGCTGCGTCGCGCTGACAGGCGGGGACGATGAGCTGCTGCAGCGCGCTCAGCTCATCTGTGCTACGTGCGCCTCCATCTTCCAGCGCGCCAGCATCGTCAGCCACTGCAGGTAACCCAGCGCGCCAGCATCGTCAGCCACTGCAGGTAACCCAGCGCGCCAGCATCGCCAGCCACTGCAGGTAATCCAGCGCGCCAGCATCGTCAGCCACTGCAGGTAAATACTAGTGAGACTAGCGACACTTTACTAGTGAGACTAGCGACACTTTACTAGTTAGACTATCGACACTTTACTAGTTAGACTATCGACACTTCACTGGTGAAACTACCGACACTTTACTAGTGAGACTACCGACACTTTACTAGTGAGACTAGCGACACTTTACTGGTGAGACTACCGACACTTTACTAGTGAGACTACAGACATTTTACTAGTGAGACTACCGACACTTTACTAATGAGACTAGCGACACTTTACTAGTGAGACTACAGACATTTTACTAGTGAGACTACCGACAGTTTACTAGTGAGATTACCGACACTTTACTAGTGAGTCTACCGACACTTTACTAGTGAGACTACTGACACTTAACTAGTGAGACTACCGACACTTTACTAGTGAGTCTACCGACACTTTACTAATGAGACTACTGACACTTAACTAGTGAGACTACTGACACTTAACTAGTGAGACTACCGACACTTCACTAGTGAGACTACCGACACTTCACTAGTGAGACTACCGTCACCTTACTAGTGAGACTACCGACACTTTACTAGTGAGACTACCGACATTTTACTAGTGAGACTACCTTCATTTTACTAGTGAGACTACCGACAGTTTACTAGTGAGATTACCGACACTTTACTAGTGAGGCTACCGACATTCTTCTAGTGAGACTATCGACACTTTACTAGTGAGACTATCGACACTTTACTAGTGAGACTAGCGACACTTTACTAGTGAGACTAGCGACACTTTACTAGTGAGACTAGCGACACTTTACTAGTGAGACTAGCGACACTTTACTAGTGAGACTAGCACTAGTGAGACTACCGACACTTTACTAGTGAGACTACAGACACTTTACTAGTTAGACTATCGACACTTTACTAGTGAGACTATCATACTTTCTTATTGATAGTACCGTCTACAGGCGTGGATATGACCGATGGTGAAGAGCATTATAGAGATTATCTTATAAATCTTCACATTTATTGTCCATGCAGACGAATTCGTGGACGGATTATTTTGCCATTTTACTGTAGAATTAAAATAAAATTTAAAGACGCAGAGCACAGCGCAATGATTGAAAAACGTGGAAGTAGTTTGGGCCGATGACTGCGCGAGATACTGTAAATTATTCGACTAGTCTATGTATATAGTTTGGGTGTTTTTAAAATCTCGATGGTTGGCAAGTTGAATGCACGGTGAAATGTTATCCTCTTACCAGGTTTTGAAATTCTGCTGATTGATCTCACGTTTTTTTCCAGTTCCACGTGCTATATCAACGACGTTTTTGCCACATGCTATTCTTCTTTGAAGGAAACTCTTGAAAAAATGCAAATGGATCCTTTTCACGTGGTCAAAATGGACGTGGTTTTGAATGCAGCTCAAAAAGAAAATCAACGGAGGTTAAATTCTCCACGATTAACAACATGAAACGAGAATTCGAAAACTCCGAAGACGGTTTATCGGTTAAAGCTTAATTTCGTGAAGTTGCCGATGCGTAATTATCAACGTAGTGCACATTTTGCGATATTATGAATAAACTTAGGTTGTTTAATCAACTGATATTCCTGTGCTACTTGCCGTAACACGGGAGTGAAATTATTTATCCCTCCAAAGAAAATTAACTCCAGTTTTTAACACAAATCATTGCCGTCTTTAGTTACAAGTTACAGGGGCAAGAATCCTAACTAATCGCTATACGCATTATAAATTGATACTTATTTTATGTAGACGCGTTTGCCGTGACGATAATTTGCGTCTCGATTAAAGTCCCTTTTGTTTCAGCTGAAAGCAGTAATGTTGTAAAAGGCTCATGGACTGCAATGAAATTTTTTCATTTGGATCTGCAAGGCGCTGTAGCAAGCCGAATATTGCATCCAATACGATCGAGTTGTGAGAATTATGCTGTGTCTGGTGTACAGTTGCAAAGCAAGGCACGCACTAGCTCATTTCCTACTTTCTTTGACCTGTTTTAGGTTGAGTTATTCTTTGAAGATCTACTTTCAAGTTGAGCGATATAAACTTGAGGTAATTTTGTAGATCTCTGCTGACAGTCATTTAGTCCTTCATATACACGGAGATTTTGGTTGTATCTGCATTCTAGGATAGAAATTTGTATTTGCACAATGGTGCATTTTGCAATCCTACTACACTTTAACTAAGCACAAGAAGATACAGGGAATGACGAGTAGCACAACGACTTACTGTAGGTTACGACTTACTGCAGGATTACGACTTACTACTTACTGCAGGATTTATTTCAACGACTTACTGCAGGATTTATTTCCTGTGTATATCCTCGACTACACATTCATCTTAAATATTTTACCATTCTTCATAAGATTGATTGAGGCGCATAAAACTGACGAATGCACTCGCGCGTGGACAACCGATTAATTCAAACGGTTGCGACTATTATGAGTTTTTGATATTATTCAGTGTAAATTATCCATTCACTGCAGCGAAAATATGTTGGAGTTTTTACGGAATGGGAACCTTGCATAATGAAATTTGATTATCTTCTCAGGTGAAATCAAAGCGAAGAGTGTTGCAATATGAAGCATTATTTATACGAAATTACGAAGCTCGTTTACTGTATATTGAACAGTAGATACGGCTCGAAACAGTCCAGAAACTTTAATATTAATTTGGAATGGTTGAGTATTTTATAGATAATCTATATTTTTGTGGGGCTGGGCATTAAGCCTCATTATGACCACATCCTCGTACACTTTGCATGCATATATCGCTTGAACCATACCCACTGCATGCCGTCAACTCTGCTGCCTCGTCTAACTTTAACTAACATAGAATAGGTTAATCAAATGTAGATGTTTTAATTTAATTATTTATAGCTTCCACACTACCGTTGATAGTGGGTAATGGGTGAGTGGGGCGAGTCGTGAAAGTTTACGAAGTCGAAATTGTTCATTTCAAGTATTCTTTAACAAATTTTTGTTTAATTGATTAACTTTTTTTTTGGCCGGTGTTTTAAATAACTTATTTGTGATGAATGTCCGAGGGTATTAGATGTCCCAAGGGGTATATTAGGAAATACAAATTCTTGGTTATTTCTGCAGTGACCGTCGTGACTCGCTGAAGTGATGTATCAGCAAGACGGCAGAGTTATAGCATCTGTGAGATTAGCTTACACATTGAACATCGTAGCAGCGGCGACAGAAGAACTGCCGAAGCAGGCATCGTATGGGAACTGCGTCTCAATGGCTGGCTTTAGCACGTAATGTGTTTATGTAAGACGACTCCGACGCGTAATGTTTCGACTGCCATCAACTACTGCGATGTGCCGCTCCTCTGCTCCTCTTGAGTACTGCTCAACAACAGGTGCGCAACCTGCATCATCGCGACACTTGAACCTTCTATAATGAAAAGTTATTGATAAGGATTATTTTTATTCATGTATTTGACGTATATCTTATTCCCGATGACCACCATAAGTTTTTGAATTCGAACTGAGAACAGAAATATTTGGCGGTCACCAATTGAACTACGCGGGTATTCAGTGGTAAAATATTTCATTGAATGTTTTCGGGTTTAGAGCTCAGAACTTTCCTGCCTTGTTTACATTAGGAGACACTCGAAAGAGAAACATGTGATACAAGCGCGAGCTCTTTCACATCGGTAATTCACCAGCGGGCGTGGGAGCGAAAACTGTTTGTGCAAGTGCGGCTCTTTCGTTCCCAAAACACGGCCGTGGGAGTCGGTGACACCTGCAACTAAATTCTACTTACTGTACAATAAGTAATTGGCAGTTATAGGTGGGCGACAATGAAATGTGCGTTTGAAGTCGATATTATTTTCGCCATGTGTGATGAAAGGAGGCTTAGTTTGATGTGAGGCTTATAGTGTGATGAAAGGAGGCACAAACCTTAATAATATTTATCAAGGTTACACAAATGCGGGAAATATAGCTGTAAACGCAACCAAGATAATTTTATTTATAATTTATAATGCTAGAATAGAAACTATTTAAACAATTCAATATATTTGAAAAATGATCTATATTGACTTGGGCTTAGAATATAAATTAAGTAACGAGGTACTTCGAAAAATATCCTTGATTACAGGCACACCAATGGCTCGTAAATTAAAACGTATAAACGAATGTATGAAGTTAAGCGTCTAGAAATAGAAACAAGGGGTATATTTGAAGCTGCAGAAATGCGAGTAACAAATGCAGGTCAAGATAGTTTATACCTGAACCATTTGAAATGACCCAACGATTATGCGCTGGAGAAGCAAGCTGCAGAAGCCGCCTATGACGCTGATGTATGTGCATGTAGAGCAGTTTATATATTTGATTAGCATATTAAAGACGTTCAAATAAACAACAAAACTGAACAACTATTAATTAACAAGTTAGATATAGTCGAGCGATAGAGATTCAATAAACTCAAACGAATTGATCCGTTGTTGTTAAAATATTTTATTGAGACATAAATGCTGCTGACCGCCAGATAATGCATCAAACGAAATATATATTTTTTATGATACAATCATTGTAAAATAATCCAGTTCATAGTTTTACTCATTGTATCTTAGGGATAATTACGTCGCTAGGTAATGTTATAATTATGAACATTAGGAAGGAAATCAGTTATCGACCAACACAAAAGTTTCGTATTGTTACTGCGAGTGGAACTTATTGGTGAGTTCAGAAATATTCGAGGAAAATTTACTTTCCCCCTAAACCGGATGCTGCTTTGTCGGTGCGAGTGACGGTTTGTTTGGATGAAGGGTGGACTGCGGAAACCTACCCGCGTACGTAGTTTGCTCACGAGCGATACCTTATGGCAATAACATGTAACTATAGCTAAAATTGCTACAAAAGATGTAATAGAATGTAACTTATTGCTTATCCTGTTGCTACGGGCAATAAAAATAGCCAACAGCTATACCATGTGACTGTGCCACCGGAGTCTTATTATGCATGAATAATTGCATGCAAAAGAGGAAATCAATTGCATGTGAGGTCCTCCTGGCGCACTGAACATATGAGCCGCGCCAAGAAACGCTACGAGCAAATGAGCGACGTCTGTTCCGGGTTATGATGAAATATTCATTATTGGAGGAAAATAAAGTGGGACCACTGAATTTTTTTTGATGGAATTATTAATGCAATTCCGTGAAAGTGTACAAAATTATTTACTAACTAACTGGAAGAATAAGGTAAGGAGTATGTATATTCGCAGAAAAGTTTATTGATATTCTCTTCGGATCAGCTTTGACGCCATGCAAAAGAAATTGACAAATCAAAATTATACAATTCGGCACTATATGCTACACCGCGCAATTAACCCAGCTAATGGCTTATCTTTAGCATTGCGATTTACTTTCAGGTGGAGGTAATTATAAAAATTATCGGATAGGGGCTTCTACTACAGTAATCATGCATGAATAAATTTACTTTTACGAGCCAGTCCTGTTCCGTTCATACCTATTGAGAATGAAGTAATTTTGCGTGGCTCATTTTCTTCATCGCCAGCGAAGGCAATATGTGATATGCATTGTGATATATCAACATAAAGATCTCATACTTTAGCGAGAAACTTAGTTTTATCAGAGCAAACGTGTATAATATTTTTGGCCGTTGAAGGAGGTAACGAGTTTTGGTCGGTCATAAGCAACAGAGATGGTGTTTTCAAATGACAACCACCTGCCCTTTAACTAAGGCTCGGAAGCTGATCTGTCTTCACCTCAGACTGGGCACCGCCACTGAAAAAATATTAGCGCATTGGCTAGCTGGTGCCTCTTATGACGCCTTTCATTGGCTACCTTATGGAGGCTCCGCCTTCGCCTCGGTGCCTCGCTACCCTCAAAACAGGTGGCCGTTCCGAGGGTCCTATTCTACCCTCACTTCAGCTTGATCAAGTTTAAAGAGAAGTTATTCTGAAACTGTGCTGTGAAGCTTGAAAAGTTACCAGGCTTGGTTGTTGTCGGTTATTTCTTCATTGAACATTCATACATATTCTTCCATCGTGCGTTGGTTGTGAAGTTGTTGGTATTAAGTTACACTCAGCAGTTACAATGCATCAGGTTCGCTCAGATCCCGCGTCGCCGTCATCACAGATGACAGAACTTCACACGATGCTGCCTGCAAACACTACGTTTGAGCAGCTGCAAAGTTCAGTCGAGCCGCTAGACCACCCCAATGCTTCCCACGAAACTCCTTTGTCAGAAGAAGAATTCTTGCGAACTTTACCGAATTTCCAGTTTACCGGCCAAATTTTACCCGGCTACGAAAACATTTCATATTTCCAGACTTGTGCATATTCACCCCACATGTATACTGACTTCAGTCCATCTCCTCAGTACCCTTACGAAATGAACTGGTCGAACTGCAATCTCCCAGCGTGTGTCGGCACTAACAGTTTTCTCAACACGAGTTTACTTATTTCGCCTGACTGCGAGCAGCTCATGCATGATGCTGCAACCAACTCAGCCAACCTTTCGGATTCTCCGACTTCTAACGATACCTCACCGAACTCTTCCATCGATTCTCTGTCGAATTTTTGCGATGAAACACAAGGCAATTTTTCTCAATACATTGAATGTGATAATAACAGGATCTCGAACCAAGGTTATTTTTCCGAACAAGTGCCGACCTTCCACCAAGATCTTCTTCATAATGACGTTACGTTAAGTTCACCTATGAAGTTCGAAGAACAACAAAGAACGAACTCAGGCGACGAACCCCTTAATAACTCTGACGGATGCATCGTTTTTCGTTCATCATCTCCTCGGGCAGACGCATTTCTTGACGCTGCAACAGAGGAAAAAACTGCGGACGCTACAGACTCTTGTGGACTGCCGACTCGCAATCCAGCGGACGGGGATGTTCATTTCAACACCGACATCTCGTCGCCGGCTTGCGCACGCCAATCTTCTCCTTGCCAGCCCAGCCGTGAGTGAACTATGGAATAAATTTATAATTAGTTATATATAATTTGACAATTGACAGACAGATGTGTCATTTTGAAAGATTTCCCAAAAGATATTTGTAAATTTGAGCAAGCACATTTGTTTTGAACATGCAGATCAGATCAGCAGTTGTGAACACCGATCTGAAGATGTTTAACATCTGATGAATATGTTTAGCAAGATATTTTTACTAAGTTTAACAGGTAAGTAGTGTTCAAGTAAATAATTCTTGGGAATCGGTAGAACATCGACTCCCTTTCGTCTAATAATAATCATTTGGATTATAAATTTTTGTTTTCTCGTACGAAAAAAAATTATGGTGGAAGTACGTGAAAACTATCATATGATGACTGCGACGTTCTACAATTGTATTTTCATCTATGCTGGAGTGTTTTCAACTTGGTGAGTTAATCTTTAAATTTATTTTAATCAGTTTCCATCGTTTTATCACAAAAACTCGAAATTGTCCCTACAACACTATAAAAAACTTTCCCTCAAGTTTTCAATTGAGCCTTGAATATGGATCATCAAATTATTCATTGTAGTAGATTTCCAAGCACTTCATTTGATTCATCTTCCATTCAATACAGGAGTTACATTATCCGATATAGTGCCGTATTCTTAAACTCGTCTCAGTTCATCGGATAACAAGAGCTCGCCTCAGTTCATCGGATAACAAGAGCTCGTCTCAGTTCATCGGATAACACGAGCTCGTTTCAGTTCATCGGATAACATGAGCTCGTTTCAGTTCATCGGATAACATGAGCTCGTTTCAGTTCATCGGATAACATGAGCGTTTCATCACTTCAGTCATCAATTTGATGGACTAAAAAGTGGCTGTGAAGTTTCTCACGACGCAACGTGAGCTCACCGCTGCTTTCTCTTGGTGAGGTTCACCCTGGCTCTGCCCCTCCCTTGAATCGAGGGGTCATTGTTCGTCACTAAGTTCTTTTAAATTTATAATAACATTAAATCTAGCGGAGAAAATCATTCGCTCAATTAAATTACGGTATTCCTTTTTGGAACTAACTATATACGTACTCACTTTACATAAGTATTTTAATCATACCATATATTAAACGCAGGAAAAGCAGCGGAAACTTCACAATTGTAATATTTACATCCTCAGAACAGAAGCAGCTTTGATGCAAGTTGAAAATCAACCAGAACGATCCAGCAATGAAAGCAAGCCAGTCACTTATAGCCTTATACGGTCGGAATTCTTACGCTAGCAGTCTTCATCATATAATGAAGGACACTTAGTCCTTCATCAAATTTGGTTTCACGTTCTGGGGGTAGAAAAATTAAAGCAATAATTTTTTAATTATTCTCTAATCGCGAATAATTTTAGTTATCATCAATAATAAAAAACAGGCGCACGGAAATTTCCAAAGCTCAGTATATTTATTCCAGGACAGCTGGACTGAATCTGACGGAGAAAACAGTGAAGCTTTTGTAATATATTTGCATTGACATCACTAATTGTCAGTGACGATGATTTACAACAGTTATCCTTAGTCGAAAATTCTGGTTAATTCTCATTTTACAGCGCATGCTTATTATTGTACTGGCGGGACAGTTTCATTATTTACTCATTTTTGAGCAAACAAATGCAAAACAGACCTGCAAACACGCAATATTCAACAGCAACAAAGGAGCTACATATCGGTGGCAAATTTTAAAATTAAATTTCACAGCTTTGGTAGTACGCGGGCACTTACAACATCAAAAGCAGGTCGTGTGTAGATATATCGTAAAATATATTAAAAAAAAAATTATTTTTAAAAATATCGTAAATAAAAAAAGCAGTTGAAGGAAACCCGGCAGCTCTCATCTTATGCGCCATGTGATCCTTGCCGAGTATGCCAACAGGATCTACGTTTTTTCTCGCCACTTAGTCAGATCACTAACAGGAAACCTAATCCCGGATCTGGATCACAATGCAATCGTTATTTATAACTACGGTAGTAAAAACGTGGGTATTATGAGACAGGTTCAAGATCTGTATATGAGAGCGCTCGAGTGCCTGGCTTTAATCTGCAGGAAAAAGACAACGGCATTTGTATTCTAAGACATCAATAAAAACATGCAACGTACGAGGTGGGATCAAGTGCTCTATGGTGCCTTGATTCCGCTACTGAATGTTAGAGCACTGGTGGATTTAATATGGTGAACCACTTTATTATGCCTAATGAGGCATTATAAAGGCTATAACGTCTATTACTAATGTCTGGTGATGAGGTCTCATGTGACAACCTAAATACAAGATTCGCTAGCTTGTAAGTGGCATATTAAAATAAAATAATAGCCCTGTTTGCTGGTCATCCCTCCAAAAAATGGTTGCTCGAATTTTTGCTTTTATTAGAATTTTGTTAATAATATATAAACTCATTTAGCTCCTCTGGTGACGTACATCAGAGGAGATTTTGCATTTGGATTTAGGTGAATGTGAGGAGGTAATGAATTCATTTAGTAGATACTAGTGTGTTAAAAGAGTCATCAAAAATTGCAGCGAAAATACGTAAAGAAGTTGAGTAACTGATGTTCTTATTTGCCTGTTGAAACAATCTTGTTCATCTCTTTAAAACTATTGCATCAAATCAAGATTAAATAATATGTATTGAAATAGTGTTAATTAAATCAATATTTTGCATTTAATGTTGTCACACGCATTAAATCCATTTATACCAAGAGGTTCTAAATAAAATCATTTTACTCCAAACGCGATGCAACGGCTAAAGATAATATATGCGTCATGAGTGAATAAAATTAATATTTTATCCCTATATGTTGGCTGTCATTAATGAAATAATTTTTCCAAAAAACAAGATGTCGTAAAATACGAAACTTTGAGTTTCATGTGTAAATTTTGTAATAATTGGAACTCGAAAAAGATCGTCATTAAATGTTTTGAATTTCTCGCTGGAGAAGAAGAAAAGAAAATTAGTTATCAAAATGCGATAATGAATGATATATTTACAACCTCGCACAGTGAGCGTAACTTGAAACTGCTTTCTCACCGATAAGAAAATATGGCAAAAAGGGAGTCGGTGTTGGTTGGGGCGGTATTACTGCGCGCCACCCTTTCCCTCATTTGTTTGGAGAGAAGCAGCTGCAGGGCCACGGCAATGTCCTCGACGTCAAGTCTACAACTACGTCTGCTCAGGCAACACAGTACAAACAACCGTCAAGTCTCGCGCTCAATCCTCTTATTCGGAACGTAAAGCGACGCTCACGCAGCAATAACTTTACAGGCCTTATACCTACATCGTCTATCATGTTCGCGCTCCTGCATGATACTTTCCTTAAGTAAAAAATACTTAGCTGCATGCCGTCTTGCGCTTTAATGGTTTAATGTTTTTCCGATTGCAGGTTGAAGATGGAATTATTAATTTTGATGCATTTTCTACGCAAGGCATCTCTCGGTCAGCCTGAGAATGGTATGTGCTTCAGACTTTCAATCCATTAATACACAACCAATCTTGTGAGATATTAAAACTAAGTTACTTCGAATCGAACACACACAATGACTCCCTATAGAACTCGTCAAAGTGATCCGGTGTAAATAATGTGAAAATCGTGGATTATTTAACAGAATTTCTGTCGCGGCAGTCTCTTATCATATTCTCATAGACGCTACAAGCCATGAGCCTAAGCAGGACGTGGCAGTCTCTTATCATATTCTCATGGACGCTACAAGCTATGAGCCTAAGCAGGACGTGGCAGTCTCTTATCATATTCTCATGGACGCTACAAGCTATGAGCCTAAGCAGGACGTGGCAGTCTCTTATCATATTCTCATGGACGCTACAAGCTATGAGCCTAAGCAGGACGTGGTAGTCTCGCATCATATTCTCATGGACGCTACAAGCCATGAGCCTAAGCAGGACGTGGCACTCTCTTATCATATTCTCATGGACGCTACAAGCCATGAGCCTATAAGCAGGACGTGGCAGTCTCACATCATATTCTCATGGACGCTACAAGCCTTGAGCCTAAGCAGGACGTGGCAGTCTCTCATCATATTCTCATGGACGCTACAAGCCATGAGCCTAAGCAGGACGTGGCAGTCTCTCGTCATATTTTCATGGACGCAGCAAGGCATGAGCGTAAGCTTGCATAATCTTTTACGGTGCTAGTTCTGATCCGTACTCGAGTGACGCTTAAAAAGTGACAAGGTCCGATAAACAAACAAGTTTGGTGTTTGAATGCCAGGCTAAATCCATTTGAAAGCGTGAGACTTACGAATCGGCCTCGTGTAGTAGTCTAAAATTTTGTTTTCATGTAATGAAGAGTTAAATTAGGTCTGCACTGGGCATGAAATTCGACTGCGTCAAATTTCAATAGAGCTAGAAATTTCCACGCCCAGCACTTATTGGCCCGACAGGATCGTAGCTAGATTTGATTTATAGTATTTTTCTTCACAATCACCATGACATTATTCGGTGAATTGTAAAATCGTAATCGGGAAAGCATTTGTGTTTTAATTCTGATAATCTCCATCTTACTGCATGCATTCACTTTCTAACGTTAGCTTTGCAGAATGACGAGCAAACAGCATTGTAATTCAAAATTGATTTTGTAGAAAATTATTTGGAGCCTTCGAGAGCTAGAATCGAGTTCAACAGCGGAGTGACTTGAACGTGATCTATGATTGGTGATTGAGAGGCAGGAGGCGGTAGAGCGTTAATGAGGTCTGGGGTGCCGGCCACTAATGGTCGTACGTACCACAAAACTGGCGGCTCTATATTTCAAAGCTTGCTGGCCCCTTTGTCCTTCGCGTGTCGACAATATCATTCATTTCATAGATGTCAGTATAATCTGGTTATAAAGTTCGATGTATTGCTCATGAGAGTAACTTCGGTTATCATGCAACGTTTAGTTTCTGTTTCTTGCTATTCTGTTCAATTCATTTGTGTTCCTATGTGCAATCTTGACGTAGAGATATTAATATTATTAATTCTTGTCTTAATATGTTGAGAATTAATCCCAATTACTCCAGTTAAAATATTTTGTGAATGTTCCCCTTAACAGTAAATATGAGTCATTCTAAGAAAGGTGAAACTATCCTTGATTTTCATGCAATTCACTGAGTCAGCGAGAAGGATTGCGGCGATGGGCGCATATATGTGTCCGGTCACACGCGTGGTGGTCTGGCAGTTTTATGTAGCGTGCGTCGCGCTGATGTTGAGGGGGTAAGTAACGCGATCAGGGCAGAGGCTGCGGCTCTTGTTTGTTCTGCTGATAAGAGTCTGAGAAGTGTCCTGATTTCAGAGACCCAAACTAGAGTGTCACTTGCTTGCTTTGCTGTTGTTATTATTTATCGTCAAGCTTTTTGACTTGGGGAAATGTATTCGAAAAACGCACGAGAAGTTGTGGGATAAATTTAAATTTGAACTGTGAATAGATTGAAATCAAACGTTTGTTATTTAAATCAATGAATTGGGCACTAAGTTTATACCTAGCTTGCATTGAGAGGAAATCGAGCAACACTGGACCATTAGAATCTTATGACTTTTGGCCCGAGTGACGCAGAAAGACCCTTGCATTTTGAAGCCGTTAGCACGTCCAGTTTCAGCAGAAAATGTGCGCCTAATTTCACTGTCGAACTCCACAGCACGAGCGCAGCTGCAGCGCAGGCAGCGACCCGGAACTGAGATGGTTTGCATTAGCATCGTTAACAAAAAATAATGAAAATAAGAAGTAAAACTCGCTGAATGGACAGACAAAACACGGTGTTGGGCGAAGACTAACGATCAAGATGGACGTAAAGTGCTCAATTAGAGCTGCAGCTATACAGGGAAACGATGTCATAAGACTACGGACGGATTTTTTATACCATGTTTCTCCTAATTGAATGTTAATAGACATTATTTTATCTTCAGATGAATAGGTGTTATCAGTGTAAAGATGATAAAGAGTTGAAACTATTTGTAATTTGAATTGATATAAGACACGTTACAGTGTTATGGTGTCAAAATTTGAAACTTTAACCCTTAAGAAATCCATGTATGTCTGTCATTTGTTAAGACAGGTCACCCCTGGAGTGAGGGTAGGAGTGAGGGTAGGAGTGAGGGTAGGAGTGGGATGAGGGTAGGAGTGAGGGTAGGAGTGAGGGTAGGAGTGAGGGTAGGAGTGAGGGTAGGAGTGAGGGTAGGAGTGGGAAGGAAAGTTATGGAGCCACAATATGCAAGGTTGCGTTGTTGTTTCACCAAACACGAGTTGTTAGGTCTTGTCCCTTCCCCTATTCGCTCATGAAGCTTAATTTCGTTTTCAATAATTCATGTTGAGGCCGTGAGAAAGCTTGTAGAAGTAAATTAAGTGAAAGCAGAAAATGGATTTAAGTTGCGCAAAATTACCAGTAAATGGTTATTCAGTGAAATGCAACGCAATGAGCAACTTTATATGATGCTGCATTGAATCATATGAAGCTAATGTTATCGTAAATTGATTTCAAAAAAGAGCGCAGCTGCAGTAAATTTTAAGATATTTCAGGCAAAGTGCGTGTGAAAAATTAGATTCCGGATTAAATTTCAGTTCATTGAATGTAAAGAGAATGGCTCTCTATTCGGAGTATTGTTCAAAATGAAAAATCACCGACGATTTTTGTAACGGTTTTTGAAAACAAAAAATGAATAATTGAACACGATGTTGAAGGTAATCTGTCAGTGAGAATAGAAAAGATTATAATCGAAAGGAAAACAGGATAAATATTTAACGTACCAAATTGATGAACAATCTATAGGACGAGTTCATCATCGTCTCTGATCCTACGAAAAGGGTCCAAGTTTTATGTACACGGGGGAAGTAGCGGCACAAGTTAAAATATTTACATTGTATTTATTAACCGGCAAGAATGACATCGCGAGCAATATGCTTCAAGGCTAGAAAAATTCAATCAGGCTTTTGCGGTTTTCTTGCGACTTCAGTTGGGAACCCAACTACAAGATATTTCTGTGAAATAGCTCGTAAAATTAAATTAAATTTTGAGTTTTCGTTCAATTTATGACCAAAAAATAATAATGAGAAAAATGTACAAGGATCAGCATCAGTATCACTTCATACAGATTGGCTTAATAAACAAAAAAATTTTTCAGCAAATCTTGTTAAAATTATTCAGGATATTATCGATACTCTTGAAATAATCCGTACATTCCATTCAATGTCAAGTGAGTTTCCAGCCATGATATACTTGCTAGGCTAGGCTCACTAAATTACACGAAACTTAAAAAAATAATAAAATAAAAATGCATTAATTTCCAGGCGAGAGCGGCGCATCGACGCTTGACTTGCTGGGCAAGTCGCGCAAGGAGCGCACGGCGTTCACTAAGCAGCAGATCAGGCAGCTCGAGGACGAGTTCCAGCACTCAAACTACCTCACCAGACTCAGGCGCTACGAGATCGCCGTAGCTCTCGATCTCACCGAGCGCCAGGTCCGTTCTAATGAGATATCTTCTGGTGTTTGTAGTTTAATATTAATTTTAATTAAGCACGAGTTCCAGCACTCGAACTACCTCACCAGACTCAGGCGCTACGAGATCGCCGTAGCTCTCGACCTCACCGAGCGTCAGGTCCGTTCTAAGGAGATATCTTCTGGTGCTTGTGGTTTGATATTAATTCTAATTATTATTAGAATAATAATATTCTAATGGTAATTAATAAACATTAATTAATATTAGATTTTCATTTCATAAAAAATGTTGCTTAAAATTTGTATCACAGACGCTATAGGATTGACACAAGGAGACATAATTTTTTGAAGACTTTTTTATTATTTTTCCAAGAGATTATAGTGTCGTATGGTACAATCAGCATTCTAAGTGCACGTTGCATATTGAAAAACTAAGACATCAATATTTTTTACGCCAATATTGATGCTATACTATCGAGAAATATAATTATGGAGATCAATATAATATATTATATAATTATGGAGATCAATTGCATGCTCCATTTTTTAGATATGCGTTAAGAATAACATCGATTAGCTGCAAAATCTTATTTACTGATAATGCTATCATGTTTAATTCTAACAAGTCATGGCTAAGTTGATGTCAAGTGCTTCGGTTATTATATTTCCATCATTAATTGCCTCATAGTCAACAGACATGATCATTGAAACAAGATGAATAACACTGCCAGTCAATAGCGATCAATGTTTTCTGCGTGAGCTGTTTTCCCATAAAATAATCATCCTTTTAAGCGTTCTGCTCATTGGGCTTTAAGAATTCTGGTAAATTCCAAACCGAAAAATTTATATTTATTTATATTACATATAATTACTATAATTTTAATCTGCTATTGATCCTAAATTGAATAAAAACAATGAGATGCAAAATAATTTGTATTCTACTGATGCGAGATGACGTTTACGGATGGCATCCCTACTTTGCAACACCTATTTTTTAGTTACCCCGACAAATCAACTCAGAAAGCATATATTTATTTTATAATCTCAATTACTTACATTATTTGGTCTGTCTTCTAATCTTCAGGTGAAAGTTTGGTTCCAAAATCGTCGCATGAAATGGAAGAGAACAAAAAGTGGGCAACTTGCAATGAAGCGGCAAAAGGAGCTCGAGGAACAACAGAGAAAAGAAATGGAACAACATGAGACGGATGAACAGATGATTATTGCTCCAGATGAAGCGCACCCAGATTATCAAAATATGTCAACAAGTTTTGAGCAAAACGAGAAAAATAAAAGCTTGGATACATCGACGGCTTTGGAACTTGAAACAATCCAGTGCGACTTAAACAAGTCCGAAACTCGTTTCCCGTCAAGCGCTGAATCAGAAATACCTGTAGAGACTAGCGATTGTTTTCAAGCTTCTGTAGATACGTTAATGGAACGTCCAGGGATAATCTCGAACAAATTGAAACCTTACGACAATCAAAACCTAAGCGAGGTTCCGATTACCGAAAAAAATTCTGGGGAAATGGCCGGACTTCAAGAGTGTGGTCGCAAAGTCTTCCAAGATTTTGACATTGAATGTTTTCATAGAACAGGAAAAGTTCTAAATAATTTTGAGCATTTTTCATATTCAATGTTTGGTAAAGACGAGACAAGTGGATGCGTGCAGTCGGTGGACCAATTCGAAACATCAGAAGAGAAGAGCGATCATCTTCCCTTTAATTCCTCCACAGAATGTTTGCCTGCACTTGGGGATGACGTTAATTTGGTCGCGTCTTCACAAGGACGTGTTATACACGAGGCTCACGAAGAGGAATTCTTAGACAGAATATTGACGGGCTCGACTACAAACTGTTACTCCTGTTAATTACAGGAAATGTATTCATTTAGATGTAATGACGAGTTACAACCTTGCCCCCTCAACATTTATGATGTTGAATTACTTCATTTATGTGGATTCTGTGCTGGAGATATTAGAATAAACAGTTGATAGATACCAGTTTTTAACAAGATTTTAAGTTTATTCACAGATTACCATTTTTATCTTTCTTAAAATAAATTCAATTCGGACCAATTAAATCGATCAATTCATATTTTTGCTGATGAACAGAATTTGCTTCTCATTCTATACCACTTATTTCATGCTTGTCATTCTATGTCTTTCATTCCATGCCTTTCAAATAATGCCTATAATTTCTCGCGTAGGCCTAGCATTACATTCCGATCATTCCATGTCTCTAAATTTATGCCTCTTAAATAATGCCTATCATTTCTTGCCTTTCATTCCATGTATGTCATTCTATGCCTCTCATTTCATGCCCCTTAAAGAAGGCCTATAATTTCTTACCTTTCAATCCATGTCTCTAATTTCATGTCGTCGCTGCTGTCCTAATAAAATGCCAGTGCTATTAGTCACGAAGGTCCCACTTTTGAACGGAGTTTCCTGATAAATTTTATTTATATATATGAAGAATTACCAACTTATTGTAAAATAACACTGATAACTGAGTTAATTCAATAATTATTCTAATAAAGTTTTTAGAAGACAATTAAACATTGTTTAAAGTTTCGCTTAGTTACAATGATCCTAAATTGTGATGGAGGGTCGCTTGTTAACTCATCTTATTAATTTGTTAGGAGTTTCTCACTGAGCGTTGAATTTTTTTTTACCAACAGTCAGACATTAATCGCCCATAATTTAGATAAGATTTGGATTAGATTGGGGACGTCTGTTTAAAAATGTAATGTTCATTACATATTCTAGACCATATTAAATAAGTTTTATAATATTTAATTGAATTACTTTGTTCATGAGGTTTCTCATTTAGCACCTAAACGAGAACAGCAAAAATAAGACGGTTATTGATTTGTGCAATTTAAACGTCTACGGTTATTGATGAACACATAAGTCAAGCAGTAGACATGTCGCTCATTATGTGCCATGATCATCAAAATACCATCATGATCAATTAAATTCTAAACATTATATACCATGTTCTCTAAGATATGAGCAAAAGCTACCATGTAATCTGAATCTTGTACTATGTACATTGCGATACCGCTATGAGCTAATGTATACAAAAAGTTTATATCACGGTGGCGAGTCTAAAAAGCCTTCGTTTGCACTCTGAAGTCTCATGTAAGTAGCTCAAGTGTGGCGGCGATGTCAGCCTCAGCGTCTGCTACTTATTAAGTAGCCAAGCTGCTGGTCGCTTAATGACCAAACTGACATTCTTGACCAGATTGGAGATCGTAAACGGAATGCAGTTTGTAGCCTTTGTGATAAAAAATATCTTAATTTTTGCATGTTTTTTTTATTCCCCTTCTTTCAAAATTCTTGATAAAACATTTTTTGAAGGGGTTACTTCATACTGGATCAACTGTGGCTTCTTTCTTCGCCAAATCGCGACGTGCGACAAATTAATGTTAATTTCCCTGCTAATCGAACATTCTATACGTCAGCCCACTGCTTCGCGAAAACACTGTTTATTATTGCTGTATAGTTTGGCTGTAGTCTTGTCCAATGACCACATCAATGGTCACTAGATGGTTAGTGGCGAGCGTCTGCACTGCGGTGATCTTAAACTGTTGTAGTAATGCAATGTTTGATTAGTGTTTGTTATCGTTGCTCACTGTTGTCATGATGTCAATGCTTGTTATCGTTGCTCACTGCCGTCACGATATCAATGCTTGTTATCGTTGCTCACTGCCGTCACGATATCAATGCTTGTTATCGTTGCTCACTGCCGTCACGATATCAATGCTTGTTATCGTTGCTCACTGCCGTCACGATATCAATGCTTGTTATCGTTGCTCACTG